>NC_072828.1:550000-802500 GCF_027744805.1 Dunckerocampus dactyliophorus
ACGATGCTGTCAGAGCTGGCTTGCACCCAACACCCTCCTCATCTGTCCCCCCAGAGCTCCAAGAGTCAGGACCGCAAGTCCTCCAGTAAGGAGAGGAAGGGCATCTTGTCCTTCGACCAGATCAAGGAGCAGCGCGAGCGAGAGAGGCAGAGGCAACGTGAGCGGGAGATGCGAGAGGCGGAGCGCCGCAGATACACGTAAGGAAGCCAGCCATGGACCAGCAGTGGAGCGTACACCCAATAGCAGTGGCGGTCACGAGCCTCCATGACTTTTGCAGAAATCGCGGTCATGACAACCGCCCAGACCGCGAGCGTGAGCGAATCCGCATGTTCCGGGAGAAAGAGGAGCGGAAGCACTTGATGAAGAAGAGACACTGGCTGGAGGTGAGGTCACCATGCATGTCGCATTTGCCCTTCTGGCTTCACACGCATGCAACGTTACTTTGGTTCCTCGGCAGACCGAGAGGCAGCGTCTTGATGCAGACCGCATGGAGCGCCAGTACCTGGAACGGGAAAGGATGCGCATCGAGTACGAGAGGCGGCGAGAGCAGGAGAGGATCATGAGGGAGCGCGAGGAGCTCCGAAGGCAGCAGGAGCAGCTACGCTACGAGCAAGACAGACGGCCCATGAAGAGGCCATGTGACATGGATGGCAGGTACGCACCGCTGGCAAACACCTGCCATTATCTCCATCCTCCTACCCGCATCTCGCTTGGACGCATTCTGCCCTCTTCTCAGGAAAGACGACTGGCCCGACAAGCGCATGAACATGGATGACAGATACGGCCGCTCGGACTTTGGCCGACAGGATCGCTACCAGGACTTTGACCACAGGGACAGAGGGCGCTACCAAGACGACATGAGGGACGGCGGTCGTGGTATGGCTGACAGAGATGGTCCGGTAAGACGACTCGGATGCTTGTGCGTCTTCTTGACACGAACGCTAAACATCCGCTCATTTATGAATTGACTTGAAAGCAACGCCATGGAAACCCCTGCATTACATCCACACTACGTACCCTGCAGCATTACCAACTACACACTCTCATGCATGCACCTGTCACATGACAACAACAGACATGAACAAAGGATTATCTGACTATTTTACTTGTATGGATAAAATAAAAAAATCTACCTGGACAATAAAAATAATACAACACCTGACATGATAGCAACGTTGTAGGTCTTCACTCATGAAAACCGCTAAAATGCTGCAATGCTGATGCTATTCATGTTAGCAATTATAACATTAGCATGCTATATCATGATAGAATGATAGCGCTAAGTGTCTGCCAATGTTAAAATTTATGAAAATGGCTAAAAATTCTACTATGCTAATATTAGCATGCCAGCAATGCTAACGTTGGAATGCTGCCACTTAGCGTGGTAGCACTGTTTGTTATTCTATACTTGAATGAAGAATACAATGCTAATGTTAACATGCTAACATGGTAGCGCTAAGTGTCTTCATATTTTAATACTTATTTTATAAAATGCTATTATGGTAATATTAGCATGCTAGCAATGCAAATGTTATCATGCTACCACTTAAAATGGTAGCACTGTTAGTTGTTCTATAATTATATGAATGGTGAAAAATGCTGCTGCGGTATACTAATGTTAGCATGCCAGCAACGCTAACTACTAGGATAATAGCAGAACGTAGCGGGAACGCTAAGTGTCCTGATTGAGTTGTTCATTTTGACTTTGCCCTAACCACCACTTGGTGGAGCTTTTGACTTGAACAGATAAAAAAAAAAAAAAAAAAAAGACGAAAAACGAATAGACTCCCAAGGACACGGACCGGCTCTTGTCCATTTCAAAAAGCCAGGCTCTTGGAGCTGGTTGGTTTGTGATGGACACATGGCTGCAGCTTAGTGAATGTAGTGATGGAATATTCATCACTGATGACAACCACACTCTTTCAGCTGATTTCAACTTCTTCTCTGTGCAGCATTTCTCAGACAGACACGGTCGAGACTCGTGGGGTGGAGGCTATGACAAGCGCATGAACTCCAGGTAAGCACCTTTTTTCCAAAACGCCGGGTGCACACCTCCAGCGGGTCCAAATATCCCCATTGGCTCGTTCATGACAGGTGTGAATGCCGTCTTCCTCACCTTGCTGGTGTGTGTGAACAGAGATCACAGACATGGAATGATGCACTGACGTGTTGGAGTAGCAGAAGTCTTGCTTAGAAATGTCCACAAGTGTTTTGAGGCTGCTGTATCAAGCAGAGAAGTTGAAGGATAGCCCAGCCAGCCGTCTGTTCATGACTTGTTTGTCCTGGACTGTGGATGTAAAGTAGACGTTTGCCATGCAGGGATGGGGGGCGTGACTGGGACGCTGGGAGGAAGATGGATGGCGAGCGGCCGTGGCAAGGTACAAACTCATTTCATTCATCTGCTACCCCTTTATGTCCACAACTCATCTACTGTGGTCCTGCTCCACCACGTCCACATGGTTCATGGAACATCACCCACAATCCTTACGAGCCATAAACCCAATCAGCTCATTGAAGCCCTTCAGTAGGAGTGGCCCTTTTCCACTGATCTTTCAAGGCACAAGGATGATTGTGTCCCATGGCTACATCCACAAGGAACATTACACTCCCGTCTCTCCTCTTCCCTGTTCTTTAGTAATCAGCAGTAGAACATAAGTACGTTTCAGGAAAATACAGTCAAACCTGTCTTAGGGGCCACTTGTATAGAACGGCCACCTGTCTATAGCAGCCACTGAAAAATCCCCCACAGCAAATGTACATGTTATAGACCCTGTGTATAGCAGTCACCTGTCCAACGCGGCCAGCGGCCACCCATTTTGTCTCCCTTGGTCAATATCTGACCGCATATAGCGGCCAAATTACCAACTCAAGTAGAAGCTTCATGCACGAAAAAGTTTTGTTTTTCAATCAATGAAGCCGTCGTGTGTAGACTTGAATTACTGAGTCCTAGTTCGACATAAAAAAGCTGTCTTCTTAATTGCTGACTAATTAGAGATTAGAAGCCCATTCAAGAAGAAAGGAGCGATGGTATTGTTAGTTTAGATCTTCGCACCTCCTCCGCACTCAATTGTTCACGCACACACCCATTCATGACTGCTTCACGCGTATGCTGTACATATATCCTTGGGCTCGTTCACTAAAATTTGTATTTCTTGCTTTTAAAATCGTGTTTTAAAAAAAATCAAAAATGGAAATTTGTGAACGTTCTGCGGGACAGGAGCGAGCGTCTCCTGTCCTGCGCTCTTATTTTGGCGGGATGTGCCTTCTCCGGGGAGGAAGAGGCATCCGCTTCATGCCTGGTGGCCGCGCAGCTGCGGTCACCATTTGTGGCGGATAAAAGGCCAGTGCTGGTTCATTGTTGTTATTGATCTTACTAGTTTCCTCAGCGGAGCTGTTACCTAGATTTACCTACCTGTTTGTGTCAACAGAGCCTTTTCCCCTTTGTCTCTTGGTTTTGCTTCTGTCTTTTTGGGAATACATGTTCATATGTGTACGCACAAATTCAAAATGGCCGCCAACCTGTCTATAGCAGCCACTTTTGCCGTTTCCCTTCAGTGACCGCTATAGACAGGTTTGACTGTATCAGTTCCCCACTAAAACAGCTTTTTGTAAAAAGTTGCATTAAACATAACTAACTTTTGTTCAAGTATGTTTTGCTCAACTATGTAAACAACTATCCAAGAAACACACAGGCTTGTTTTACATGACAATAACCATTTACAAATATAACACCAACTACTTACATTTTTCACATGGAACTAAACTGTGTGTGCGTGTGTGAAATGTCCCTCCAATGCGTAACCTTCTGCACGCTACACTCCACTTTCCTGTGCTTCCTCTTTGCTGCCGTGTGTGTTTTCCCATTCAAATTGACAAGCCCAGCTCTTATTAAATGTACTTGTTTTATGGCTCAAAGCGGCTCTAAAAGTCACGTCCATTCGTGTGCAGGTGTGTCACCTCTTGCCTCTTGCAAAAAGACGTATGAAGGAAGGGTATGAACATACAGTGCAAAATGGTGCGTGCTCACAGACGGTGTGGCTCGCTACATTGCAAAAGAAATGCAACCATTGAATACATTTGATGGCATAACTGACACGTCTGTGAAACATGACCATCTTTGACTGCCAACAGCTTGCAATTCAGCCAAGAGTGTCTGGCTCACTCCGTACTTGAGTACCATCTAGTGGCTGGAAGGTGAATTGCACCTCATGGCAACGAATGAAAACATGCTGTGGATGAGGGATGATACCAGTAGTCATGGCGACAGGCCTACATGTTCATGGTCACATGAGCATGGTGTGTTGATGCCAGTGAAAGTGACAACACGTGTGTCCTTGTCAGGTCGTGACGGTGGTATCCCTGGCATGGCACGTGGGGGAGGAATGGCAGGGTGAGTCTCTTCTTTTGCACTTCAAAGTAAAAGCTCCTCTTTGTGCACTGAATACGTGTGTGTGTGTGTGTGTGTGTGTGTGTATGGGTGGGTATCAGACGTGGAGGCTACATGAACTCGTCCCAGTCTCTCTCCGGGGCGCTCAACCGCCAGAACCAAATGATGCAGGGCGGCGGCATGCAGGGCGGAGCCTTCAATCGACGTTTCTAATCTTTTAGAGTGTAAGCGAGACGGCGCTGGTGGGTGTGGCTACTAAAAGGAGGATTTCTACTTTTTTCTTTTTTCTAAGCTTTCCCTTTTCTACGTCATGTGGTCATGCTTTGTGTTGTCAGTGGGAATGTTCTAGTGACACATGGTTGATGGACCTAATCAGCACACCCTACCCCTCAGCAAGCCACCTGCTGGGGCTGATTGATGATGATGACTATTTATGTTCACACTTCTCTGCTTGTGAATCCAACAATAAAACACATTTGCTTTCTTTAAACGTGCGTTTTCACTTTTAATTCTTGACTTCAAAAGATAAAACTGGAAGTCATGTGAAGACAGACAAGAATGAAATGACAGTACTTTCAATAAAATCATTTCAAATGATGTGAACTCTATAAATGCTGTTTTTTGTCAGCTGAAGGAAAGTGAAAGCCAGCCCCTGCCTGTGATGATGATGATGATATGAAAGCTGTCATTGAAAATGCTAATAAATACTCGACACGGAGCGCTCATTCAAAACGGAAGAAATCATAAGAATTCCTGGTAATATCGTTTCAGGTTCGTCGTGGTAATCGCATATTCGTTCCAAATTCAACCCGATGGCATCCATGTGCTACGGAGCCCTGAGGACACTTCCGGTCATAGTACCTTCAAATAGGGAAAATGGGGTGCAAGTACATGATTCAATTTCCATCTGCAGCACTTGCGCACCCAGTACTGTACACGTGTTGACGAATGACGTCATACCGTGACAATATGAGCAAGTTGTTTGGCTCGTCTTTTGAAAATAAAATGCTAACATCCGGTCCTACGGAGTGCTGCTGGAAACACATCTCTGTGAGTTCCGGTACTGGAAAGGAAACACTGATGAGCCATACTTGGGATTCAGTCACTTGCGTGCGCTGCTCATCCTGGGCGTAAACACGCGCATCACAAGCTCAGCTCCTATGCTGCTCTTAATTAGAAGTTTCACCGCAAACATCCGCTCTCAACACGGAAGTAGCGGAAACAGAACGAGTTTGGACTATGTTGGATTTATGAGATTTTCAGGAGCTTTCCATCGCTGTCATGTATTTCATGTCCGTGAAATACGTCAATCACCATTGACTGCATTTTTACTGCATTCACGTGATTGGAATCATGACTTGCATGAGACGTATGTACGCTATGTACAGTACACTGTATACGTGCAGTATATATACGGTATACACACCACCAAGGTACATATCAACATATGCAGTAGAAAGTTTCTTTTGACTAAATAAGAACGTGAGCCCTGCTTTTAAGACAGACGTTGCATATGTGGTCTGGGCGTGTCATGTGACCCTCCACATATATCAGGGTCGGGGTGATGCCGCCACGACGCGGCGTGTTCAAGCTCCGCCCTCACTGGTTTCTTCCACTCGTGTGTTTCATGATTTCTTGATGCTGACAGATATTGGCAGGATGATGCAGAAGAAGTGCTTTGCTTTGTGATGACGTGCACTGACAGGGCATGATTGTCACCTCATGTGTTCTATTGTGTTCTTTGTTTTCACACACGTCACCCGTCCAACGCCAAGCAGGAAGTGCGTGATGTAACGGAGACGTAAAGATCGGGCTTTCGTGGTCTGATGTGAGTGTGTGCGTGTCAAGGTTGGTACATGCTTGACGTGCACAGCAGCAGATGTTCTAGAGGAGCACTCGTGCTGCCAGTGAGGAAATGAATTTGCTTGGAGGGAAACACTTGACAGCCGTGCTCATCCTTCAAATACACAACATACGCACTACACACTAGTTTATTGGACCATCTCATCTGCACTCTTCACTCTTCATCTTGGTTGTTTCATGGAATGATTTATGGAACTTTATGTCATGACTTCATGTTTTTATGGAATGATTTGATGAAGTCATTTAACCATCTTTTCTGAAAAGCACTTTTTAAAATGGCCTTGTGCATGAATTGTACCTTGCCGATGTCTCATATATAACATGCTATAGCTAACAAATACCATGCTATAGCTAACATATAACATGCTACATCTAAGATGGAGCATTTTACACGTGACACCTATACAGTCTATATGTCATGTATAGCATGCTGTATGTCACGGATAGCATGGTACATGTCATGTATAGCATGCTATATGTCATGTATAGCATGCTATATGTCATGTATAGCATGGTATAGGTGCCATGTGTAGCATAGTATATGTCATGTATAGCATGCTATATGTCATGTATAGCATGCTATATGTCATGTATAGCATGCTACATGTCATGTATAGCATCGTACATGTCATGTATAGCATGCTACATGTCATGTATAGCATCGTACATGTCATGTATAGCATGCTACATGTCATGTATAGCATGCTACATGTCATGTATAGCATGCTACATGTCATGTATAGCATCGTACATGTCATGTATAGCGTGCTACATGTCATGTATAGCGTGGTATATGTCATGTATAGCATGCTATATGTCATGTATAGCATTCTACACGTCATATATAGCATGGTATATGTCATGTACAGCATGCTACATGTCACGTATAGCATGGTATATGTCATGTATAGCATGGTACATGTCACGTATAGCATGGTATATGTCACGTATAGCATGCTACATGTCATGTATAGCATGGTATATGTCATGTACAGTATGGTATATGTCATGTATAGCATGCTATATGTCACGGATAGCATGCTATATGTCATGTATAGCATGCTATATATAATGTTTATCATGCTACATGTCATGTATAGCATGGTACATGTCATATATCGCATGGTATGTCATGTATAGCATGCTATATGTCATGTATAGCATGGTACATGTCATTATAGCATGGTACATGTATAGCATGCTATATGTCATGTATAGCATGCTATATGTCATGTATAGCATGCTATATGTCATGTATAGCATGCTACATGTCATGTATAGCATGGTATATGTCATGTATAGCATGCTATATGTCATGTATAGCATGCTATATGTCATTTATAGCATGCTTTATGTCATGTATAGCATGGTACATGTCATGTATAGCATCGTACATGTCATGTATAGCATGCTACATGTCATGTATAGCATGCTACATGTCATGTATAGCATGCTACATGTCATGTATAGCATGCTACATGTCATGTATAGCATGCTACATGTCATGTATAGCATGCTACATGTCATGTATAGCATCGTACATGTCATGTATAGCGTGCTACATGTCATGTATAGCGTGGTATATGTCATGTATAGCATGCTATATGTCATGTATAGCATTCTACACGTCATATATAGCATGGTATATGTCATGTACAGCATGCTACATGTCACGTATAGCATGGTATATGTCATGTATAGCATGGTACATGTCACGTATAGCATGGTATATGTCACGTATAGCATGCTACATGTCATGTATAGCATGGTATATGTCATGTACAGTATGGTATATGTCATGTATAGCATGCTATATGTCACGGATAGCATGCTATATGTCATGTATAGCATGCTATATATAATGTTTATCATGCTACATGTCATGTATAGCATGGTACATGTCATATATCGCATGGTATGTCATGTATAGCATGCTATATGTCATGTATAGCATGGTACATGTCATTATAGCATGGTACATGTATAGCATGCTATATGTCATGTATAGCATGCTATATGTCATGTATAGCATGCTATATGTCATGTATAGCATGCTACATGTCATGTATAGCATGGTATATGTCATGTATAGCATGCTATATGTCATGTATAGCATGCTATATGTCATTTATAGCATGCTTTATGTCATGTATAGCATGGTACATGTCATGTATAGCATGCTACATGTCATGTATAGCATGCTATAGGTTCCATGTATAGCATGGTACACGTCATGTACAGCATGGTATATGTTATGTATAGCATGGTATATGTCATGTATAGCATGGTACATGTAATGTATATCATGCTATATGTCATGAATAGCATGGTACATGTCATGTATAGCATGCTATATGGCATGTATAGCATGACATATGTCATGTATAGCATGGTATAGGTGCCATGTGTAGCATAGTATATGTCATGTATAGCATTTTATATGTCATGTATAGCATTGTACATGTCATGTATAGCATGCTATAAGTCATGTACAGCATGGTATATGTCATGACTTATTGCAAGCTGTGCTTGAAAGGGTCTCGAAGGCAGGCCTCAAGCTCAACCTCAAGAAATGTCAGCTAGCCCGATTCCAAGTCGACTACCTGGGTTTCCAAGTAGCTACAGACTTGGGTCTCTCGGATGGGTACAGGCAAAAGATCGAACAGATCCTGCCGCCTACAACTGAGAACGAGCTACAACGGATATTGGGACTTTGCAATTATGTCCGGGATCACGTCCCCCACTACCAGATGCATGCAAGACCTCTGTATGCCCGGTTGAGGAAGAATGACAACAGTCAGGAAAACAACCGAGGATGGCCATGGTCAGCAAAAGACCAGGAGCACCTGGAGAAGCTGAAGCAAGCCATCAAGGAAGCAGTAAGATTGGAACCAAGAAGTCTAACCACCCGCTTAGCCGCTGAAGTATCCTGCGAAGGAGACGACGCAGTGATAAGCGTTAAGAATGAAGTAGAAGGTCTAGTGACGCTGTGGAGCTACACCCTGTCTTCGGTGGAAAAGAAGTATCCACAAGAAGAGAAGGAGTTGACCATACTCGCTAGATATTGGAGTGCTCTCAAAGACCTGGCCAAAGGACAAGGCATTAAAGTTACAACAAAGAGCAACGTGCACCGGTTCCTAAGGAAAGAGACCATTGAAAGCACTAAAGCTACCAACGTGAGATGGGGAAGGTGGGAAGACATCCTACTGGATCCGGACCTTGAGATCGGGCCAGCAACAGCCTCCAAGAAGCCTAAGGAGCCCCAGCAAGAGAAGAAACAGCCGATCGAGTGGATCCTCTATACTGATGGGTCCAGGAAAGGCGATGACCGATTTGCCTATTGGGGCTTCATCCTCTGACAAAATGGAATAGAACGAGTGCGTCGACGAGGAAAGACTGTCGGCAGTGCCCAAGTAGGAGAAGTCACAGCAGTTCTGGAAGGATTGCTCGAAGCCATGAACCGACATGTGACAAGAGTACAGTTGGTAACAGACAGTTACTACTGTGCCCAAGCGCTCAAAGAAGACCTAGCCATTTGGGAAGAAAATGGCTATGAAGGAGCAAAAGGAAAGCAAGTGACTCACAGTGAGTTATGGAAGAAGATAGCCGAGCTACGTCTGAGTATGGAAATAGTAGTCCATCAAAGGGCCCATACCAAGGAGGGGGCCCATTGGCAAGGGAACGATCAGGTGGATCGTTTCGTGCAAGAAAGAAGAGTTGTAGTGGTAGGGTGTGAGAAGTGGGATGCGACGCCTAAGGGGAGGATAGTCCCACAGGAGTCCGTGGGGAGAGCGGTGCATGCCGTACACGAAGCGCTTGGTCATGTTGTCCCACTACCTACACGGAAGGAGTTGGAGCGACTGGAACTTTGGATCACGGATAGAGCCATACGTGCTGCCCTAAGAAACTGTGAGGCGTGCGGAAGATACAATGCAGGCTGCATAGGGCAACGAGCGGATGGCCTAACCATCAAGAGCACAATCCCATGGGGGTCAGTCTGTATGGACATCGCTGGGCCCATGGCGGTCAAGGGTATGAAAGGAGAAAAGTACTTGATTGTGCTTGTAGACACGATGTCGGGACAAGTAGGGCTAAAGGCAGTGAGATGTGCCAACGCCAACAGTGTGCTACGCACCCTGGACGACGGGTGTATGTGGCTCGGTATACTGAAAGAGCTGAGGACAGACAACGGGACACCGTTCAAGAATGCTTTGGTGGACAGATGGTGCCAAAAGTGGGGAGTAGAGCGAATCTACTCACCCCCTTACACTCCTCAGGCCAACGGGGTCGCCGAAAGAACCATCGGCCTGATCAAGAACTGGTTAGGGAAGAACGCCAACGGCAAAGAGTGGAGCACCAAGACATTGGAGATTGCGGCTCAACTCAATGGGAGGTGGAGACAAGATAGACCCTCCCCCTCAGAGGAGTTGAACCAACGCCCCTTTGTGACGCCAGAAAGTCGGCGGAACCCAACAAAAAGGGAAGACCAGAAGCCCACGGGACCATTCAGTGTTGGACAGCGAGTGTGGATCAAGGCAAGAGACATACCCGGCAACACTGCAGTGAAAGCAAAGTACAAGAAGACCGACATAGTGGAAGAAGTGTTAGACCGTAACACAGTGCGGTTGAAGAAGAAAGGGATCCAAGGATTGGAGCAGTTGAAGCCCATACCCAGGACTCCAGCTCATACCAAGGAATAACTAGAGGAAGAGATGGCCAGCCAACACACTGCAGAACCACCCTTTATTGAACTGGCCATCATCAAGGGACTGGTTATCACAAGAAGAACCATGAATGGCATTTGGGCCGGACAAGCGTTTACCCTGCTGGAAAACGCTCGAAGAGGATGCCTGACTGATCAGGTGGAGAAAGTGAGATGGTCCAAAGCTGACTTTGATTGTGCCGTCTGCGGAACGGAGGACGAGTTACCAACCGTGTGGAGCGGACCAAGCTTCATGCGACCTCTCAGTCCCCCTGACCAGGACATAGGGAGGATGAGAAATATGGTGAGACATCACCCTGCCAAGGTGATGGACATCTACAGTATGTCTGTTCCTGCTGTAGAGGAACGCAACTCCTGAGACTACAATTTCAGGAGCAATGGGATGTCGGGTTCCCCGGCACCGAGCAACTTGATCAATGTACGTGCACCTGGAACGGGAAGATCCTGTGGTACTGCCCGATGTGCCTCGGAGGCCTCGGGAACGGACAACTGATCGATGCAGGACGCTCTGGAGGATGGAGAGTGACACGAGCCGTAAGCCCTTTGGCTCCATTGATGCCCTTCAGAGGGGGCTGGGAGCTTGAAACTAACATGACAGTAGAAGGCCAAGACAAAATGCGCCAGCACTGGAGAGGCTCCGGTGCCGCATTGCAAGCTATGTGGCCGCTTTATGTATGGCCAGTCAGACAGCATCCAGTAGTCGAAGGATCGGAACGAGCCCCACAAGTTATGAGAGTGTACCGACCACTCGACTGGCGCTGGGCAAATACAAGGCTCAATGGTCGGGAAGGACCTGGCCACTGGGAGCTTATAACATGGGCCAAGCTCGTGTCTGAAGTCATCAACAGACCAGATCTTCCACTGAGAGAAGCAGCGCCTGTGCAGGCCAAGAGCCCGCAAGGATGCAACCTGTTTGGATACATCACTGCTCTAGATGGATGGAAGAGACAGATGATATATCAGTACAAGGAAACCAAGTACATTATAACACCCGAGGATCCTGAAGTGGATGGGCAGTTACAGATACCAGGGTCCAGGGCTTCATGGAGCCTGGCTCCAAGTCAAAGGAAACAAATCACCGAAGTCACGGTGAGAGTAAACATGGCATTAGTGCCATACCAAGGGCTCTACGGTGTGGGACTGGATGTGGAGGTACAACCCAAACCAAGTCTAACCCGTGCCGAGTCAGCAATGTACCATTCTGGCTCGGAGGAGGAGCTAGTGATAGATGAGTCAAGAGGGCTGGAAGAAGAAAACACACCTCCCGTGGAAAGCACAATCCCCCTGGAGGGGGCCGGCCCAAAAGAGGAGGGACCTTCTCAGGTTGAGGGAAAAGGCACTCAGACAGTGAGATTTGTCGTCAAAGAAGAAGAGATCGTTGAAGAGGAAGAAGCCGACGCTGCAGTAAAGCAAGAGTACCGCAGGGTCGCCAGGAAACAACAAAGGCCCAAAAAGCGGACATCAGAAGACGACAGGAAATGGTGGATGTGATACAAAAGGCCTCCCACTGGTGATCGACAATGATGCCCATATTCATAAAAGAAGCATGGGAACGGACCAAAAAAAACCCGACTGAAAGCGGACCGATAGACGTACTACCCAAGAAAGACTATGGCCTTAATTGTTGTTCAAAAGCCTCAGATAATTATTGGGCCCAACGTAGTGTTTGGCTGAGAAATGGTACCTTAGAAGACCCAGCAAAAATAAAGAAAATCAGATCCTTCACTTTGGAAAGAAGTTTGGCCCACCAAGGAGGAAGAATGGAATGTAGACTTCATCCATGGCCTCCGGATTATGACCGCAAAGATTATGACGAGGATCGTCCTGAGTGGGCCCCCTGGATCCTCAACACCTGCCAGATGACAATCAGCGGGAAGCCACTCAAAATAAGATGGGGACCCAACTACGCAGACCCACTTCAGGATGATACATAGACCTTCAGTTGGCTGGAATGCTACTCTGGACAACCAGCAAGGTTATGTACCTGAAGTTGGAATCAAGAATTCGAAATACCAATAAATGGCTCATTGAAAATACCCAGCTGAGCCTAAGAACCACCAGCAGAAAAGTAGACATACTGTAATCTCCAAGTTACACAAGGTTGGCACTTGTCTTTACAGCCATCCATTTGGCAGACAAGGATGGTGGAGGCAGACACTTTTCGGAGAAAATGAAGACCAACCCTTGTATGAGGAGATTGTACAAGTCACGCCAAACAGAAGAGATCCTCAACTAGATAAAGTAACAGTGGGATACCCAAGACGATGGAAGAAGGAGGGGCCACCACTCCCCGTTAAAGAGTAGTATGTGATGTCATGGAAGTGGGTGTGGCGGGGGTTGGACAGGCTCCTAGAAGGAGAAAAAGCAGTATATTATCAGACTCTGAAGGAGCAGAGAGTCATTGCTGTTCCAAGGCCCAAGATGAAACGTTGGAAAAGAAGAAGGAAGAAAAAATGGGATCCAGCAGTGACCGGGACTACGTCCAACTAGCCCAATTCACCCGACATCTCTGAGCGCTGCTAGACAACCCACCGCCTGAACCCGACCCTGGACATCACTACGAATTGGGACCACCGACAGGGATGCAACCAAGGCCCTGGAAGATGAATTGCAACCACGACAAGACCGTCTGTAGAGTGACATTGGCAAGAGGAAATTGTCAGACAGTTGACGCCTGGAAGAAGCGCTGTCAGGACTTCTACAATGGCTCATATGACACCTACGAGCTTGGAGCTACGTGGGAGAAACACAATGGAAGATGGAAACGTGCTATCGTACCAACTCAGTCACCATGCCTGGTCAGACTAACAGGACCAGGTATAGCACGAAGAAAGAACAGATGGCTGGAGGTCCTGCCTGAAGTGGCACAAGCTACCTACTTCATGGCTGAAGGACATGCATTCTGACAGAACCTCTGTAAAGGGCAAGAGATCCAAGGCTTCGAATGGATAGGACCCAATTGTCTGTATAACCCAGGAACCTGCTATGCACCTGAAGAACACTGGCTACACTGTGGCAGTGGACCCCTGGAGCATGAGTGCAACTGGATTGAAGTCACTGGAAAAGTGTTAGCCAGGACAGCAGACACTGTGGTCCAAGGAGTGATTGGACTAGCGGATGGAGTAGCCTCCACAGTAGGAGGATGGCTTGGCAGCCTAATGTCCAAACTGTGGCCATGGATGCTGATGGCAGCAGGAGTGATCTTCACCTCCATCGCTCTACCACATGTGATCAAGGGAGGAATCAAAGCCCTTAGGAAGAAGAGGAGCTCGGAATGGGCCACCCTTCATGCCTGCAGCCAAGACAAGACTGCGAGGCAGAAAGAAGATGTGACCTGGGACTCCGCCCTCAGCTGGAAGGCGGTGCTACCAGTAACCAATCAGGCGCTACCAGTGACCAATCAGCAGCTGGCAGACCAAAAGAGGAAGTTGACTCACCGGATGTCCGAGGGAGGAGCCGGGGGAGGAACCAAGCTGGCTATAAAAGAAGGAGCTGGGAGCAGCTCCACACAGTCTGATCCTAGAGATCACTAGAGCACGTACCGGGAGAAGAAGGTAAGCAAGCATAACCATGGACCCTGGCAACAGCAGCAGCTTAAAACCCCAGAATGCTTCTCCTAAGCCACATGGTAAGCCTAGTAGCCAGCCTTAAGTTCGGAGGGAAACGGGCATGGTGGATAAGGATAGGGGCACTAGTAGGATGGGGAATAGTATGGGGAATAATAGCCACACTAGTGTGGTTAGATGTAGTTAGTCAGCTGTGTTTGGTTGCCTGGTTCATGACTTATGCTGCCTCCTTCCCAGTTACGGCTCGAAGACGGGCAGGGAGCACGACCATGTCATCGCCAAGGTTGCCCGCGGCGATATGGCATGTCACTTCCTCGCCTCAGCCGACACGTTAGAGGGCTCTCGAGCGTCTCTCTTTTCTTTCTTTCCTTTCCACGAGCATGCTAAGGAAGACTGTTGAAAGACTCTGTTCTACAACCTATAGACAATCCCAGATGCCTGGCATGTGGAAACAAAGACATGGACTTCGCCTGGGTGAGAGATGACACCTTCTGGGGGTTCTGCTGTTTCCCATACCAAAGATGCTGCTACGAGTGGTCCATCGCTACTGACCAGACACCGTATGGGGTGTACATCAAGGATAGCTGCGAGCTACCCCTGACCGAGGTGAGGTGTGTACCATTCAGCATCGTACAAGCCAAGGCAGTAGTGGTCCGCCGAGTGTATGGGGGAAGACTCCAAACCATACACAGTTGGAGGAACAAGAAACATCGCAGGGTTGGCCACTTCGAGGAGGTCATCCACTCCACTTGGAGATTCCCCAATGGCACCCATACCACATCAACTCACCTGAGCTGTGGGATGTGCATCGGCCTGGGGCCATGGGGCCACAACCATGCCGACAAAGCACCTCCTCTCCCGACCAGGCTTAAACCCTCCGATCGTTACTGTCATTGGAGAAGCAAGACCAGACCAGCAAGACGAGCGGTCATCCCCAGCAAAGATGCGACGCCAAACCGGAACCATCGTCTCCTCCCAAGATCTTGAGACCGGCGAGCAAGAGGGCCGTAGAGGCCCTCACACTCCGGAACCAGTGGAGGAAGATGTAGCCGAGGAAGGACGGGTAGGCAACCGAGTCGCCGACCTTACATGGAACCCGCCTTCTCCAGCCACGGAAGCTGCCGTGGAGGACATCGTCCGTGCAGTCTCAACTGTCCAGACCCTGCTCGAGGCTCTTGAGAGACTGGCAGCTGACCAACAAGCAGGAGGACCGCTTCCAGTGGCAGACGGGCACCCAGCTGAGATCGTCGCTCCCAACTACCTGGGTGACCTTGCAAGCCCCGTGAGTCCTGATGGGCCTGCAGGGGATAAGGCCTAAACCGTCAAACAAATATTGGACTGGTCTGTGTGGACATGATGTTACAATACTCGGTCACAGTATAGAGTAAATCCGACATTGTTACGAGCAACGAACGGGGTGGGGGTGTCGAGTGACCTAGGTACAACACCTCTTAAAAGGCCAACTTTTATACCAAAAGTAATTGTAATAATCAAGGAACAAAGCACAGTCTAGCATGCTCAAACACTCTGTCGCTTTTAGGAATGTAACCATATAATACACAAGTTAGTTGGTACCTCATGTTAGTATACATGTGCATTTATAGGGACAAACACACACACCATTGCAATACACGTCAATAGGGATACTTGCATAACTATCGCAATGCTTAAAGCACTTATATTATAATGTTATAATCAGTATTATTCAGTAACATGATTTAAAAGAAGCATATAGTCCTATGGCCTTGAGAATGTCAAACAAAACAACAGGTTGATGTCTATGGTTGTATGAAAACAAGTGTTAATGTTTTACAAGTTGAATGTCATGTTCCGATGTTGGTGCTGAACTGAATGTTAAAATAACATGTTGTGATGTTAAAGTAACATGTTTTGATACTAAAATGGTAATGACTATAAGATATCTGATGCCAATGTGAGCTCCTCCATAATCATTATGTTTCTTATGTTCTTATTCTTTCTTGTGTTTTCTTTCTTTTCTTGGGAGAATGAACAGAATAAGAATTTCATTGCACAGTATAACTGCTGTTTTACTGTGCATATGACAATAAAACTCTCTTGAATCTTGAATCTCTTGAATCTTGAATTAAGCCACAAAGTAGAACATTGAGTCTCGGTAGTCTGGTGAAAGGCCACTAGGGGTCATAGTCATTGCAGTACAATGGCGAAACCAGGCAACCCATATAAGGACATCCTCAGGAGTTCAGCTGAGGACACCTAAGGAGTCATCTGCGGTCACCCACTGAGTTCATCTCAGGACAGGATGATGACCAAATATGGAAGTCCAGGACGGGTCAAACAAGGACACAAGTGGATGAGTCATGCTGAATCAGCGTGGTCAGGGAAAGTACAAGCTATTCTGGGAAAGACACTCCTCTGGGAGGTCTTAGAATGAGGTAATGGACACTCCCATGAGCAGGCGGAGACTGAATACAGCATAAAAAGAGGACGCGCTCTACAATCGAAGCTGGTTCCAGGCGATCCATTCAGGGATCGCATCTCCGAAGCTCCAAGGCTCGCGACACAGCTCTGGGACTGCTGAAGGAAGATTGGACTCAACTCGTCTGCCCAGCAGAAGGAGAAGACTCCGTCTTTCAGATGAACCTGAGACACCAACTGAAGATTCTGTCCGCGGCGCTACCGAGAGAAGAGCTGAGCCTGAGTGAGCACGGAACCAGTCACAGCAGCGGTCCCCAGCCTTGCCGCTCTCGGGAGCTACCTAGAGCCGTCAGGACAACCAGGGAAGGTCGAAGGCCTGATCACCCGACGCCCGACCCGCATCAACTATACTTATCCCCTTGAAGCGAACTCATACTCACTGGACTTTTTGTCTTCACTACTGGCTTCATCATCGGGGTAGAACTGAGGAACTGGCCTGCGGCCTTGCGCTTCTTTCTATCTAGGTACATGTGAGTGGAGCTCATTGCGGCTAGTCTGACATTGAGTACAGTATAACCTTATAGTTAATAGAGTACCTGCTTCAATGCCCTTGCTAACTTTCCTAATAAAGCTTTTCACTCTTTCACTAAGAGTTGTCACCCAGTATCTTCTTTGAAGGTAAAAGAGTAAGCAGTGTGTTACAGACAGATTCCTTTGAGGTTAGTAGTAGTAATAGTACTTTATTAATCCCACAGCAGGGAAATTCATCTGTTACAGCATCAAGCAAGATACACAAGTATGTACACAAGTAAAGAATGCATGTTCCCGTAACTTAGTAAAGACAGGTCCTTCTGATTGCTGATAGATGAGTAAATAACCCCAGGTCCTTACCAAGAGCAACTATCCATTAAGAGAGGAAGCAGTCGTAAAAGCAGAGGGTCCGACGTCTCGTACGACCAACCTTGGGTTACTCTGGTCTTGCGCGGCTCGGAGGCAGCGGGGCCGCCTCTGCACTACCGAGGCTGTTAATACCTGGGGGAGTTCCTCTCGCCCCTGACTTAGAGGTCTCTCTTCCCTCTACGGGAGAGACCGTAACCCTTTGAGCGGAGTAGTCAGGTAGGCAGGTGCGCCTGCTTCTTACATAAGGGAGCAAGGGTCTTGCACCGCCTAGGTAACTAGGGATTAAACAGTATATGTCATGTATAGCATGCTACATGTCATGTATAGCATGCTACATGTCATGTATAGCATGGTACATGTCATGTATAGCATGCTCCATGTCATGTATAACACGGTATATGTCATGTATAGCATGGTATATGTCATGTACAGCATGCTACATGTCACGTATAGCATGCTACATGTCATGTATAGCATGGTATATGTCATGTATAGCATGCTACATGTCACGTATAGCATGCTCCATGTCATGTATAGCATGCTACATGTCACGTATAGCATGCTACATGTCATGTATAGCATGGTATATGTCACGTATAGCATGGTACATGTCATGTATAGCATTCTACATGTCACGTATAGCATGGTATATGTCATGTATAGCATGCTATATGTCATGTATAGCATGGTATATGTCATGTATAGCATGCTACATGTCATGTATAGCATGGTATATGTCATGTATAGCATGCTACATGTCACGTATAGCATGCTACATGTCATTATAGCATGGTATATGTCATGTATAGCATGCTATGTGTCACATAGCAAACATTGCTTCCAACACAGCACAAGTGATTAGCAGGTGTTATCAGATGTTGCTTTTGTGTACATCGGGTACACGCAGTCAAACCTCCGTTTCCATATGATTCGGTTTTTGACAGGAAATGTTGCCAAAATGTTTCCCTGGTTTGCGTTGGCCATCTTGGTTCTGGTCCAATAGTGCACATACCAAACTCGTCCTTCGTCTTTCATTGCACGAGTGGAGTGGACAAGCAAAGCACCCTTCATGTCGCTCACTCACCAACCGTGCGTTTTGTTTTTTTCCACTGTTTTAGCAGGTTGTTTAGCAGTGGCACTGCTAAACAACCTGCCATGGAGCCAAAGAAAGTTGTGAGAGGCAATAATTTGGATTTGTTGAATTTAAGAACCAAGTCATTCCAAAATAGTAATAATCATAATCCCGTGTCAGGAATGGATTTCTGCTTTTGGAAGAAATGAAAGAGAAAATGCGAGGTAGCGCTGTGCGTGTGCAGCATGCGCTGACAGGAAATGACACTCATGAAAGCAGCAGGAGAGTCCGTGCCGTTTGTTTCCTTGTTAAAGCGTCGGCTTCAGGGAATGGAATCTCTTTTTCAAAGCCTGAGATTGGATTCTCTCAGTCTGGCCTCAAGGCTTTCAGGCAGGAATGATAGCATAATGATAGCATCAAACACGGCCTGGCAGCTCCATCACGCTTCCTCCACTGGCGCTCCTTCTTCTTCTTGTCTTCGCCATCTAATACATTGTCTTCTGTTGTGTTAGCTATCTAATATGTTGTGTTGTGTTAGCTATCTCATGTGTTGTGTTGTGTTAGCTACTGTATCTCAAGATTCAAGATTCAAGAGAGTTTTATTGTCATGTGCACAGTAAAACAGCAGTTATACCATGCAATGAAAATCTTATTCTGTTCATTCTCCCAAGAAAAGAAAGAAAACACAAGAAAGAATAAGAACATAAGAAACATAAACACATAAACATAAATACCAATAAATTAAGCAACAACAGAAGAGACATTAATACAAATAAATAATACAAATACATAAATAAATAAATCAATCAATCAATAAATCAATAAAGTGCTATGAGTGTGTGCGTGTGTTGCGTGCGGCGTGTGTGAGTGCTTCGTTGAGAAGCCTGATGGCCTGTGGGTAAAAGCTGTTTGCCAGCCTTGTGGTCCTGGACTTCAAACTCCTGTAGCGTCTGCCTGACGGTAGGAGTGTGAATAATGAGTGTTGTGGATGTGTGCTGTCCTTGATGAGGTTGTGTGTTCTTCGTAGGACTCTAGTTTTATAAATGTCTTGCAGTGAGGGGAGGGCTGCCCCAACAATGTTCTGTGAGGTCTTGATCACCCGCTGGAGTGCCTTCCTATCACGTGTTGTACAGTTACCGTACCAAACAGTGATGGAGGCGGTAAGGACACTTTCCATAGTGCATCTGTAGAAGCAACTCAGGATTGTGGTGGACATGCCAAATTTCCTCAGTCTTCTCAGGAAGTACAGTCTCCTTTGGGACTTCTTCAGAATTTGTTGGGTGTTGTGAGACCAGGTGAGGTCCTCGCTGATGTGTGTGCCAAGGAACTTGAAGGTTTTCACCCTCTCCACCTCAGTCTCATCAATAAACAGGGGTCTATGCGGCTCCTTTTCCCTTGTTCTTGGGTCGATGATCATCTCTTTAGTCTTATCTGTATTGAGAAGGAGATTGTTATCACGACACCAAGCTATGAGGTCTACCACCTCTCTTCTGTATGATGTTTCAACACCACCAGTGATCAGTCCGATGACTGTAGTGTCATCCGCAAATTTAATGATGCTGGTGTTGTTCTGGGAGGCCACGCAATCGTAGGTGAAGAGCGTGTAGAGGAGTGGACTCAGCACACACCCCTGTGGGGTCCCAGTGCTCACAATTCTTGAGCTGGATGTGCGATTGTGGACTCTGACTGACTGGGGCCTGCCTGTTAGAAAGTTAAACACCCAGTTACAGAGGGAGGGTGACAGGCCAAGTGTGAGGAGCTTATCTGTGAGTTTGTGGGGGCTGACTGTATTAAAAGCAGAGCTATAGTCTATAAATAGCATTCTGACGTATGTGTCCTGGCCCTGTAGGTGAGAAAGGGCTGTGTGGATGGCAGTGTTGACTGCATCATCCGTGGACCGGTTCTGGCGATATGCAAACTGTAGAGGGTCCACAGTTGCCGCCGGGATGCTCTTTTTGATGTGGGTCATGACTATTCTTTCAAAGCACTTCATAACAATAGGAGTGAGTGCTATAGGGCGATAGTCATTCAAGCAGGTCACATTGCTTGAATGAATACACAGCGCTAAACTCACGAGGCAAATAAAAAGGTCTGCATTTCACCATCAGCAGCTCAATGTCCTGCGAGCAGTGCTTTTCCATCGTCTGTACGTCTGTGCACCACCGTTTGTTTACGTAAACACAGACGCCGCCACCTCTGTGTTTACCAGACGCTAAAGTCCGATCTCCCCGGTAAGCAGCAAATGATTCCAACTGGATCGCCGAGTCCGGTATATCCTCCGTCAGCCAGGTTTCTGTGAAGGTGAGGACACAGCATTCCCTGATCTCACGTTGAGCTGTAATCCTTGCTCGTAGTTCGTCCATCTTGTTTTCAAGAGAGCGGACGTTGGCTAGCAGCAGGCTTGGTAGCTGTGGCCTAGTTGCTCTAGCTTTTAGCCTAGCATGCAGGCCGGTCCGCTTGCCTCGTTTACGCCTTGGATGCTTTGCTCGCCGGGTATTCAGCTCACCGGGCCCGCAGGCTGCTGCGTTCTCCTGGCACAGAAGAAAGGCAAAGTCTGGGAGGCTAAATGAAGGTTCATGGTGAACCCTGCCGATGTTCAAAAGTGTCTCTCTGTTGTAATGTACTGCGTGAGTGTGTTGAATGTCACAAATGAACAATAAAATAGCAAAAAATAGAAAAACACGGGAGAGTGTCACAGAGACGTCTGCCACGGAGGGCGCCATCTTTGCCATCTCATGTCTTGTGTTGCGTTAGCTATCTAATGTGTTGTGTTGTGTTGTGTTAGCTATCTAATACGTTGTGTTGTGTTGTGTTAGCTATCTAATGTGTTGTGTTGTGTTAGCTATCTAATACGTTGTGTTGTGTTGTGTTAGCTATCTCATGTGTTGTGTTGTGTTGTGTTAGCTATCTAATGTGTTGTGTTGTGTTCGCTATCTAATGTGTTGTGTTGTGTTAGCTATCTCATGTGTTGTGTTGTGTTAGCTATCTAACACACATGACTAGCACCATGCCAGATGATCTCTGTGCTCTGAAGCATCATAGCATCATAGCATCTCCATGGAAGGTCATGAGAACAAGGCCAAGGTGTGCACACGTGCAGCAACCACAGCCTGCATCTCCTGACTCGTCATAGCTTCAGGTCGCATCTTCTGCCAGCCAGCTGGTGACGTGTGCTCATCCGCTACAGGAAGTCCAGATGGCAGCGGCGTACGCGGGTGCTGACATCACTCCACAGAAAGTCAAAGACGGGAAATGTTCTGCAACCTGACTGCAAACGTGGTGGCAAAGTGAAACACGTGCACGCGTGCACATACGACTCGTCCTTCCTACAGGACAGGGAAGGAATTCCTCCCCCAGTTGGAAGCGTGTTTTCCCTCCACGCTCACGTCTTCCTGCCTTTCCCTCCGTCGACCTTCAAAGCTGGGCTCTGTTGCTCATCAAAACAGCACCGCCTACCGAGATGCCACATGCACACGTGTGCTTCAGGTTACGTTGTTACGCCTTCCAGCACATGCCAACGCTCCACCCATCTCCACAAAGCCCCTCCTTCCCCTCATTACCATGATCCTATGCTAATTCATACATGCTACATGCTAATTCATATGTGCTACATGCTACTTCATACATGCTACTTCATATGTGCTACATGCTACTTCATATGTGCTAAATGCTACTTTATACATGCTACTTCATATATGCTACATGCTACTTCATATGTGCTACATGCTACTTCATACATGCTACATGCTACTTCATATGTGCTAAATGCTACTTCATACATGCTACTTCATATATGCTACTTCATATGTGCTACATGCTACCTCATACATGCTACTTCATATGTGCTACATGCTACTTCATACATGCTACATGCTACTTCATATGTGCTAAATGCTACTTCATACATGCTACTTCGTATGTGCTACTTCATATGTGCTACATGCTACCTCATACATGCTACTTCATATGTGCTACATGCTACTTCATACATGCTACATGCTACTTCATATGTGCTAAATGCTACTTCATACATGCTACTTCATATGTGCTACTTCATATGTGCTACATGCTACTTCATACATGCTACATGCTACTTCATATGTGCTACATGCTACTTCATACATGCTACTTTATACATGCTACATGCTACTTTATACATGCTACTTCATATGTGCTACATGTTACTTCATACGTGCTACATGCTACTTTATACATGCTACTTCATACGTGCTACATGCTAATTCATACATGCTACTTCATATGTGCTACTTCATACGTGCTACATGCTACTTCATACGTGCTACATTCTACTTCATACATGCTACTTCGTATGTGCTACATGCTACTTCATACATGCTACTTCATATGTGCTACATGCTACTTTATACATGCTACTTCATATGTGCTACTTTATACGTGCTACATGCTACTTCATATGTTCTACTTTATATGTGCTACATGCTACTTTATATATGCTACATGCTACTTCATATGTTCTACTTCATATGTGCTACATGCTACTTCATATATGCTACATGCTACTTCATACATGCTACTTCATATATTCATAATAAACTGTAGTATATTGTCATGTATTGTGGTATACTGTAGTATGTTGTAGTATACTGTGGTACACTGTCATGTATTGTGGTATACTGTAGTATGTTGTAGTATACTGTGGTATACTGTCATGTACTGTGGTATACTGTAGTATGTTGTAGTATACTGTGGTCTACAGTGGTATATTGTAGTATACTGTGGTATCGAGGAAAAGGCTTCTTGAGACGTCATCTGTACTTCTGTGTAGAAGGTGTCGGACGTTTCGCTCCTCATCCGAAGAGCTTCGTCAGCAAACTAATAAGTGCTGGTAGCTTAGGCCTTAAATACAGTAAGAGTGGGCGGAATTGGTGTGCCAACACCCTCCTCCTATTGGTTCGTTATGACAATAAACCACACAATAACAAGCCAGTATCAGAGTCGTTCATACCCAATTCAGGGAGCGACACTTCCCTTTTATCGTAGGTGTGAATAACAGGATAGGATTATACCACTGCTCCGCCCAGGCTTAGTGTAACGAACCAATAGGAGGAGGGTGTTGGCACACCAATTCCGCCCACTCTTACTGTATTTAAGGCCTAAGCTACCAGCACTTATTAGTTTGCTGACGAAGCTCTTCGGATGAGGAGCGAAACGTCCGACACCTTCTACACAGAAGTACAGATGACGTCTCAAGAAGCCTTTTCCTCGATGGACAACTCCTGTACGACTGAGAGCCTACACAGACGTATACTGTGGTATATTGTAGTATACTGTGGTCTACTGTGGTATATTGTCATGTATTGCGGTATTCTGTAGTATGTTGTAGTATACTGTGGTATACTGTCATGTATTGTGGTATACTGTACTATACTGTAATATACGGTGGTATACTGCGATATACGGTGGTATACTGTAGTATGTTGTAGTATACTGTGGTATACTGTCATGTACTGTGGTATACTGTAGTATGTTGTAGTATACTGTGGTCTACAGTGGTATATTGTAGTATACTGTGGTATATTGTAGTATACTGTGGTCTACTGTGGTATATTGTAGTTTACTGTCATGTACTGTGGTATGTTGTAGTATACTGTGGTCTACTGTGGTATATTGTAGTATACTGTCATGTACTGTGGTTTATTGTCATATTTTTTCAAATTAAAGTCTATTTTTCCTGACTTTAGTCTGCTGATTTCCAAACATTTCATCTTGTTTTCTGCTGATATTTGGACTTTATTTTCTTTGTTTAAATTTCCCCCCAACCTCAGTTTCCAAAAATGGCAACTTTATTTGTTGTTTTTGACTTTAAAATAATAATCATAATATTTCAATGTCCTGCTCTTCAAGTGACCTTTGACCTCCTCCTATGATGTGATGCTTTTTGGTAGATTCCAACTCTTCTCTTCCTGTCCGGACTTTTCATTGCTTTGACCATTTTTGCTGCTGCTGTTGTTTTTTACTTTCCTTGTTCAGTGACATTTTTAGAGTGTGCTGCGCCCCCTTGATAGCAAGCTGTGGTATCATCATGATGGGAAGCTGAGGTATCGTCATGATTGGAAGCTGTGGTATCATCATGATAGCAAGCTGTGGTATCATCATGATAGCAAGCTGTGGTATCATCATGATAGCAAGCTGTGGTATCATCATGATAGGAAGCTGTGATATCATCATGATAGCAAGCTGTGGTATCATCATGATAGGAAGCTGTGGTATCGTCATGATAACAAGCTGTGGTATCATCATGATTGGAAGCTGTGGTATCATCATGATAGCAAGCTGTGGTATCATCATGATAGCAAGCTGTGGTATCATCATGATAGCAAGCTGTGGTATCATCATGATAGGAAGCTGTGGTATCGTCACGATAGCAAGCTGTGGTATCATCATGATAGGAAGCTGTGGTATCGTCATGATAACAAGCTGTGGTATCATCATGATCGGAAGCTGTGGTATCGATGTAGATCCACAAGGATGCTACCGTTATGGAACTAATATTGATATCATTATGAATGTTTGCATGGCCAAGGAATCTAAATATGTACATCAAATAATATTTATGCTGCAAATCACAATATGGGGGGACTATGGCGCTTGGTGGAGGCCTGCACTGTCCAAGCACTTTGTTATAATATATTTAATAATACATCACAATATGATCATTTCATGTTCACGTGTGATAATATATCGAGGAAAAGGCTTCTTGAGACGTCATCTGTACTTCTGTGAAGAAGGTGTCGGACGTTTCGCTCCTCATCCGAAGAGCTTCGTCAGCGAACTAACAAGTGCTGGTAGCCTCGGCCTTAAATACAGTAAGAGTGGGCGGAATTGGTGTGCCAACACCCTCCTCCTATTGGTTCCTTACACTAAGCCTGGGAGGAGTAGTGGTATAATCCTATCCTGTTATTAACACCTCCGATAAAAGGGAAGTGTCGCTC
Source organism: Dunckerocampus dactyliophorus (assembly GCF_027744805.1). Taxonomy (NCBI): domain Eukaryota; kingdom Metazoa; phylum Chordata; class Actinopteri; order Syngnathiformes; family Syngnathidae; genus Dunckerocampus; species Dunckerocampus dactyliophorus. The sequence goes on from NC_072828.1 coordinate 575,883, forward strand.
CCTGAGTTGGTTATGAACGACTCTGATACTGGCTTGTTAGCATCTATTGTTCTGGCTCGGCCCTGGCTTCACCTCATTTGCAAGACTAAGAGCTGTGGGTTTTGGTCTCAGTAACCTGCTGAACACAGGGTCCAAATTAAACCTCAAACCACCATTCCGATTCAATGATGGGTTCTGTTGTTTGACAAAAATAGCTTCCTTTACTCCTCTTTCAAACCATCTGTTTTCTTTGGCCAAAATCTTTACCTTGCTGTCCTCAAAAGAGTGATTGGTTGTTTTAAGGTGTAGATGTACTGCTGATTGAGGACCACTAGCATTGTCCCTGCAATGTTGATAAAGCCTTTTTTGGAGCATTTGCTTAGTTTCCCCAATGTAGTGCTCTTTGCATTCCTCATCTTTACAGTGGATGGAATAGACCACATTGCTCTGTTTCTGGTTTGGAGCCTTGTCTTTAGGATGCACTCTTTTTTGTCTCAGGGTATTTACTGGTTTGAAATAGGTAGGAATTTTGTGTTGCCATAAGATCCTCTGGAGTTTTTTGGAAACCCCGGCTACATAAGGGACTACCACTCCTCTCCTTTTTGCTTCTGTGGGCTTTTCAGGACAGCGAGTGAATTTGTCAGCTTATGAAACGCACACGACTCCATCAATCAAGGATCAAACTATCCAAGTGAATGAAGAAAAATAACATAAAACACAAGTGATGACATTAACTTTGTTCAAAACGTTCTTGTCAAGGTTAAAATGGGCTTAGTTCCTGTCGAATCAACAATTGTGAGCTGCTAACAACACGTATGACAGACGTAGCATTTTACAAAAGTCTTGCATCCAACTCCGTGTTTAGTGTCAAAATGCCCACCAGATTGTACTCTTTAACAACCGACACCGCTTCGTAACAAAAGACTTACCGGTCTTTCTCCTTGCAGCACAAACAAGTACCCGCATTACCATCTTTCCTGAAACGGTCTTCCATCCGCATCAACTTTTCTCTCCCTGGACATTTTGGGATCATCATTTATTTGTCAATTCAACTGGTTGGCATTGATGTGGAGACACTGCCGTTTAGTGGCGGTGAGCCGTCACTTCGTGTTGTAGTCGACAGGCATTGTGGGAAATGTAGTTTTTGATCAAAGCAAGCTTTTGACCTATTTAATTGCTCTCGCGGACCACATAAAATGACGTGGCCACATTTGGCCCGCGGGCCTGGAGTTTGACAGTTGTGATAGAGTTGGGACATGATGAGTCGAAAAAATACAGTCACGTGACTCGTGGAGCCATCTTGGGGCCAAATTCGCGTTTGCAGTCGCCTTGTCTTTACAGTATTCTTGGCCGTATTCTTGTTTATTCCCCAAAAATGCCAGGTTGTTGTGCATTTGGATGCACAAATAGACATGAGAAGGGTTTCAAGCTGCACAGATTCCCTTCAGATGTCAACAGACGAACAATTTGGGAGAATAAAATCAACCGTTTGGGCTGGAAGCCGAACTCGTCTTCCAAGCTGTGCGAGGTAGGCTCTGTATATGTTAACATGTTTCATGTCACAATGTTTTAAAAACTTGACAGCCACCTGGGGCGATGTTACTAAGTTTAAGGCATCTTTTGATGAGCTTGGCACGTTTTGGAGAGAGTGTTTACCTAAATATTGTCTTCTACTTCATTGAAAGTAGCCTAAACGTAAGGCAGTCATGGATGCTTAGAGTTAAGAATGATCCTTGTGTAAATCACCTCTGGTTGCAAATAAAGTCATCCATGATCTCCAGCAAACTTATAAAACTGCATTTATTTTGCAAAATCTGCACTTGTTTCGAGGTATAAATAAAAATGAAATAACAATGAAGAAATATACATATTCTCATCATTTTCAATGTTTAAATATTGGGGCTTTTATATCTCTGTCATTTATTTTCATTCTAGCATCATGAGGTGAACATGGTCATATTTTGACTCTTATACAATCTCAATGTTTTAACAAAAGATGGCAAAATGATATTATATTACACATTGGAAAATATAGATCTATAAATAATTATAAAACAGACATTTTGCATGCGTCCCTTTGTGCAGAGACATTACAATTTACATGCGTTGTTGTACTGTGCACGCTACCCGAGCGCTTGAATTGGCCCCAACATGGCGGCGTAATCTCAGTTATCGTAACTCCCTATAAAGATGGTCTCTACGCGGCTCACACCCACTCGTCACTTTTTGAAATGGGAATGGTTTTGGCCCTGCAGTGTTGCTTCAGTCCCTGTTTTCCAAATCCAACGTCCTTGACGAGCAATAAAACAAACACCTGTAAAGAAATAACGATCGTATTTGATTTGATATCATTTTGGAAAGCACAAGAGGGTGAGGCGTTCATGGCACAGATCTTCCAAGACTGCACGATCAACCACTCTAAATGGGCTGTAGAGCCACGCCTTCCGAAGCCCAACCAATCAGCATGTGATATGCAAATGAGCTGCTCTTAAAGCGGTCCTGTTCCCTGAGCGGTGACAGACGTAAAAAAAGTTCAGTGGACGTCGGGCTCTACCACGCTTTCTTTTTTTTTTTTATCGACCAAGGTTATTGGTGGGTTGTTTTTTTTAATCTTAGGACACCTCACAGGACCGACGTTTTAATAACATGGGAAAAGAAAATATACGTTTTTTCGCTGCTTGGATCATTTTGGGAAAAGTCTTTGCAACTTTTTCTTCTGACCCTGAACACACCACCGTTAATGCCTATGGTAGGAGCGACGATACATTCTTTTTCCATATGTAATAATCATGGATATGTGTTACATGTTTTAGAAGCCTTGAGTAGACGCCTGCAGGTCTGCATATACATTATGTCTTATACAGTCACTCCCATAATTACTATAATTACATTCCACGCTAATTTAACATAATTACTACTTCTGCTGACTTTTTTCTAGAAGTAGAAGGCAACCTGTGAAGTGTTTAAATAACACTTAGCATGTTTCACTTCAAGCTAGGTTTTGGAGGGCTTGTGGTTCCTGTAAAATACCTTTGATGAATTACATGATTGTTAACATTAATAAGTTAATACATTAATAAAGTAGACGTGATGGACGTAAAGTGTCGTTTGCTATGTAGAGGTTAGTGAAAGCGGTGGCCGTCTCGCGTGTCCCGGCAGAGTTCCGTAGGCTGCGCACGAGAGCTGCGCGGTGTCGTGTGCCAAAGCGCGTGTAGACTAGAGATGGCGCCAGAATTGATTAATCTGAGGCCCTGTCCACACGGGAACGTTCCTGGGTTTTTTGGCGGGTTGATAATAATATTAATCGCTAGGTAAATAGTCGCAACCTAACGGTGAAGAGGATGTAATACACAAGGCTCACCTACGAGTGGCGCTGTAAACACATGCGCAGACGGACACACGTGACACAGCAAACTTGAAGAAGAACACAGGGCATGTAAAGGCCCTGTCTTCCGGTTTCCAAGGCGACAAAGTGCAATTACTTCTGCGGGTCATTTTGGAGAATAAGACGAGAAAATATGAAGAGAACGTCGGCTGGGGTGAGCCATGTCTCGTTGGCTTGCCTTTTAAGCTCACTTCTGGTCACGTGAGCGTTACATCATCGTTTCTGGAGAAACAAGATGAGTTTGTTTGTGGTACAAATGTTGGAAAGCCAAAAGGGGGCGATTGAGTCTTGTTTTATACAACAAGTGGACAGTCAGCCACGAAGAAAAGTCATTTTATTTACCAAAGAGCCTTTGAAAAGCTCATGAGCCCTGATTATTTGTGCACTGTGCGTGACCTTCGCGCCCATATGACCTCTCACGTGTGTGTGTGTTGCAACAGTGAACAGCACCGCCACCCCTCCCGCCCTGCCCACCACCACTGAATGGATCAGGGACTACGCTGGCATCGTGTCCAAGTTCTCCCTGCGCACAGCCGACATTCCCGATGATGACATGTGCTACCTGGTGGCCGGCAGACCCGAAAGCATCCAGGAGTGTGAATTCAACCCTGGCATGCAAACCTTTGTCATCATCCACGGCTGGACGGTACGTATTTACGCCCTCGCCCAAAAGTTGGCTTCCTGTGGACGCGTGAATCCAGACCGGCCTGTCATGTCACTCCGTAGGTGACGGGCATGTTTGAGAGCTGGGTGCCCAAGCTGGTGTCGGCTCTCTACGAGCGCGAGCCCGGCGCCAACGTCATCGTGGTGGACTGGCTGACGCGGGCCAATCAGCACTACACCACCTCTGCCGCCTACACCAAGCTGGTGGGCCGTGACGTGGCCAAGTTTGTCACCTGGATTCAGGTGGATGCACCGCCATCTACACACCACAGTACACACTATGTACACGCATGGAATACACCACAGTACACGCATGGAATACACCACAGTACACACTATGTACACGTATACACTATGTACACGCATGGAATACTGTACTCATAACCCAAGTCTTGATGTACCCACAGTGTACAAGTGTGTATTGGAAGCAGGTAATAATTGGTTGGGTTAAATTCACTGGAATAGCAGTCAGGAAAATACTGCTGAGTCAGCATTAGTAGTATGACATGCATGACTTTCACACAACACAAAAACATTTTAGAGTGCATGCAGAGCTTGATGAAGCTGCCAGATGCTGACCACTCATACTTCACATGCAGCTACCGCCATCTTAGGGAGTTCATAGATAGATGGATAGATTTAACTTTTTCTTCTTGTTATTCTTCTTCTTCTTCTTCTTCTTCTTCTTCTTCTTTTTCTTGTTCTTCTTCTTCTTCTTCTTCACGACTGCAATCCTTCAACTTGGTGTGTGTGTGTGTGTGCGGCATGTCTGCAGAAGGAGCTGCACCTGTCCTGGGAGAAGATCCATCTGCTGGGCTACAGTCTGGGGGCGCATGTGGCCGGAATTGCTGGAGACCTGACAGACCATAAGATCAGCAGGATCACAGGTAGCAGCAACGCCAACGTTCTTCTTCTTGTGAAATAAAAGCGATGTTTTCAGTTCATGAGCACCAAATGTGAGCAAAGTCTCTCATCAGCACTTCACGGGGGACAGCACCACATCTTCATGCACGCACCCCTTAAGTGGAAGCTTGTTGCAGGCTTGCGTAGCAGCAAACATCACGTGTAAATATCTGCAAAGGGGGCGTGTCCAATCCTTGCGTTTGCATGTTGACAGGACTGGATCCCGCCGGCCCCACCTTCGAGCACGCCGAGGACCAGGACACCCTGTCCAGAGACGACGCCCAGTTTGTGGACGTCCTGCACACCAACACCCGAGGCTCACCAGGCCGCAGCATCGGCATCCAGAAGGCGGTGGGACACATCGACATTTACCCCAACGGAGGCACCTTCCAGCCGGGCTGCAACATCCAGAACACCCTGATGGGAATCGCGCTGGAAGGCATCAAGGGCTTACAAAGTATGTACCCCCACCTCACCCCCCAAGTGAACAATAAGCTCCTTTTTATCATGAAATGGCTGCACAATGTCTTCGATGCTCAAGCAATGCAGCATAAAACATGTGGTGGCAACAGGATAGCTGTAAAACATAATGTGTAATATGTGTCAAACATAAAACATAATATGTGTCAAACATAAAACACAATGTGTAATGTGTCAAACATACAGTAAAACATAATATGTAACGTGTCAAACATAAAACAATGTGTCAAACATAAAACATAATTGGTAATATGTATCAAACATAAAACATAATGTGTCAAACATAAAACATAATGGGTAAGATGTGTCAAACATAAACCATAATGTGTCAAACATAAAACACAATGGGCAATATGTGTTAAACATAAAACAATGTGTCAAACATAAAACATAATGGGCAATATGTGTCAAACATAAAGCATAATGTGTCAAACATAAAACATAATGGGTAATATGTGTTAAACATAAAACAATGTGTCAAACATAAAACATAATGTGTCAAACATAAAACATAATGGGTAATATGTGTCAAACATAATGTGTCAAACATAAAACATAATGTGTAATATGTGTCAAACATAAAACAATATGTGTCAAACATAAAACATAATGTGTAATATGTGTCAAACATAATGTGTCAAACATAAAACATAATGTGTCAAACATAAAACAATGTGTAATATGTGTCAAACATAAAACATAATGTGTCAAACATAAAACATATGTGTCAAACATAAAACATAATGGGTAATATGTGTCAAACATAAAACATAATGTGTCAAACATAAAACATATGTGTCAAACATAAAACAATGTGTAATATGTGTCAAACATAATATGTAATATGTGTCAAACATAAAACATATGTGTCAAACATAAAACATAATGGGTAATATGTGTCAAACATAAAACATATGTGTCAAACATAAAACAATGTGTAATATGTGTCAAACATAAAACATAATGTGTCAAACATAAAACATATGTGTCAAACATAAAACAATGTGTAATATGTGTCAAACATAATATGTAATATGTGTCAAACATAAAACATATGTGTCAAACATAAAACATAATGGGTAATATGTGTCAAACATAAAACATAATGTGTCAAACATAAAACATATGTGTCAAACATAAAACAATGTGTAATATGTGTCAAACATAATATGTAATATGTGTCAAACATAAAACGTATGTCAAACGAAACATAGTATGTAATATGTATCAAACATAACAATGTGTCAAACATAAAACATAATGTGTAATATGTGTCAAACATGTATGTAACATGTGTCAAACATAAAACATAATGTGTAATATGTGTCAAACATAAAACATAATGTGTCAAATATAAAACATAACGTGTAATATGTGTCAAACATAAAACATAATGTGTAATATGTGTCAAACATAAAACATAATGTGTCAAACATAAAACATAATGTGTAATATGTGTCAAACATAAAACATAATGTGTCAAACATAAAACATAATGTGTAATATGTGTCAAACATAAAACAATGTGTGAAACATAATATGTAGTATGTGTCAAACATAAAACGTGTAATGTGTCAAACATAAAACATAATGTGTCAAACATAAAACCTAATGTGTAATATGTGTCAAACATAAAACAATGTGTCAAACATAATATGTAATATGTGTCAAACATAAAACGTGTAATGTGTCAAACATAAAACATAATGTGTCAAACATAAAACACAATGTGTAACATGCGTCAAACATAAAACATAATGTGTCAAACAAAACAATTTGTCAAACATAAAACATAATGTGTCAAACATAAAACATAATGTGTAATATGTGTCAAACATAAAACATAATATGTGTCAAATATAAAACATAATAGGTAATATGTGTCAAACAAAACATAATGTGTCAAACATAAAACATAATGTTTAATATGTGTCAAACATAAAACATAATGTGTCAAACATAAAACATAATGTGTAATATGTGTCAAACATAAAACAATGTGTAATATGTGTCAAACATAAAACATAATGTGTCAAACATAAAACATAATGGGTAATATGTGTCAAACATAAAACATAATGTGTCAAACATAAAACAATGTGTAATATGTGTCAAACATAAAACATAATGTGTCAAACATAAAACATAATGGGTAATATGTGTCAAACATAAAACATAATGTGTCAAACATAAAACATAAACATAAAACATAATGTGTCAAATATAAAACAATGGGTAATATGTGTCAAACATAAAACATAATGTGTCAATCATAAAACATAATGTGTAATATGTATCAAACATAAAACATAATGTGTAGTATGTGTCAAACATATAATATGTGTCAAACATAAAACATATGTGTCAAACATAAAACAATGTGTAATATGTGTCAAACATAAAACATAATGTGTCAAAAATAAAACATAATGTGTAATATGTATCAAACATAAAACATGTGTCAAACATAAAACAGTGTAATATGTGTCAAAAATAAAACAATGTGTCAAACATAAAACAATGTGTAATATGTGTCAAACATAAAACAATATGTGTCAAACATAAAACATAATGGGTAATATGTGTCAAACATAAAACATAATGTGTCAATCATAAAACATAATGTGTAATATGTGTCAAACATAAAACATACTGTGTCAAAAATAAAACATAATGTGTAATATGTATCCAACATAAAACATAATGTGTCAAACATAAAACATAATGTCTAATATGTGTCAAACATAAAACATAATGTGTCAATCATAAAACATAATGTGTAATATGTGTCAAACATAAAACATACTGTGTCAAAAATAAAACATAATGTGTAATATGTATCAAACATAAAACATAATGTGTAATAGGTGTCAAACATAAAACACACTGTGTCAATCATAAAACATAATGTGTAATATGTATCAAACATAAAACATAATGTGTAATAGGTGTCAAACATAAAACACACTGTGTCAATCATAAAACATAATGTGTAATATGTATCAAACATAAAACATAATGTGTCAAACATAGAACATAATGTCTAATATGTGTCAAACATAAAACACACTGTGTCAAACATAAAACATAATGTGTAATATGTATCAAACATAAAACATAATGTGTCAAACATAAAACATAATGTCTAATATGTGTCAAACAACAATTCCATACATTAGAAAAAGCAACTTTGTGAGGCAAAGTATTGCAGTTTAAATCCAGCATGTCAGCCATCTTTGTGGAATATGTAATGAATACAAATATCTGTTGTTGTTTTTTTTATGACACGAGCTGCTCAGAATTAATATTTAGCGAAATATGGCAGGATTTGTAAGGCAAAGTATTTTATTAATTCAGAATGTCAGCCATATTTGTGAAAAATGTAAAAAAAATTGTTGAGTTTGAACTTTATTTTTGATGCTATATACTGTAAACGGTACATATAAATATTCCCTAATTCTTAAAAAAAAATCTGCTATTTGTGAGTCAAAGTATTGCCTTTTAAAGCGAGCATGTCAGCCATCTTTGGGGAATATGTTCTATATATATATATATATATATATATATATATATATATATATATATATATATATATATATATATATATATATATATATATATATATATATATATAGTCCATCTTGGACACTACTTGTGATCATATATCCATGCAGTATTTCCATTTCTTAAAGAAAACGATGACAAAATGTGGTATTTGGGAGGGGAAGTATTGCAGCATGTCGGCCATCTTTGTGGCACTAGCCCCTAAGCTAGGAGGGAGAATTCTAGCACTTTCTGGTTGTTGTTCTGACTTGGTGGATGTTGTTAATGAATATTATAATTTCATAACAAAGTATTGTTGTTGAAATCCCATATGTCGGCCATCTTTGTGGCATATGATGACTTGTGTTGCTAAGCTAGGAGGAAGACATGACGTATTAGGGCTTGGTGGGCCATCAGTGTGTGAACTTTGGAGATGACTGACTGGAGATATGTGCTGCGTGTGCAGACATGGACCAGCTGGTCAAGTGTTCCCACGAGCGCTCCATCCACCTATTCATCGACTCGCTGCTGAACACGCAGCAGCAGAGCGTGGCCTTCCGCTGCAGCTCCAAGGAGGCGTTCAACAAGGGCCTGTGCCTCAGCTGTCGCAAGAACCGCTGCAACAAGATCGGCTACAACATCAACAAGGTGCGCACCACGCGCAGCGCCAAGATGTACCTGAAGACGCGGGACATGATGCCGTACAAAGGTAACCATCTGAAATAGGATGAGAGGTTCTCAACTCCTGTTTCCGTGCAGCAATGAGCGATCTTTACATGCATGGAGGAGTAATTCCTTTTCTCATTCAATGAAAGTCATTCCGTCACGTTCCTTTTCTCTGCTTACATCGTTTGTTGCTAGGCAGAACACGTGGATTCCCCATTGGCCCCCAAAGACCTTAAACTTCAACTGGTTTGCTTTTATTATATGAACCTATCGATGTATTTTTTTCTTCAATTGTTAAATATTTGGAATAGTTAGGGTGTCGCAAGGTCTCGCGAGGTTAAAACGTGACAAGGTGGTGGGCGCTCGGCCTGGGATGACAATAAGTGAACACAATGAATGAAAAGGACGTGGCTAATCAATATATGGCCATGTGCAGGCAGGAGGAGTTTCATTGCTTTCAGCACCTTGGTGTGTTTGTTCCATAGAACAACGGTATCAACGGAGTGAGCCCTTTTGTCAGTCATACGGTCTCTTTGTCTCAGTGGGTGGAGGCGGGGCCGCTAGCATACACACAGAGTGCAGAAGAGTGCTGATACTTTTCTTCAAAGTAATGTGAGAATATTGTCTCGTCTCGCTTTCATAGACCCAATCTGGTGGGCCGTCTTGTCTCGTGACACCCCCATCGAGTAGCTCTTTAAACAAATATCTTTCTAATGGATCATTGTGAACATCTCTAACACTGGCCACGCCCACGAGGCTGTCTGATGGCGTTGTGCCCCCGCATGCACACAGAGCAAACAGGAAGTGAAAGGAAATGATACGACTCCAAAGTGACAGATGTATGAAATGTGTAACAGGAAGGCCACAGGTGCTCTGTATGAAACGTAAAATAGAACATGTAAGGAAGTGGTCTTGCAGCGTGTCCAACAGGAGGTCACATGACAGGGGCTGGGGGTGTGCGTGAGATAGTAATGGAGGGTTTATTGTGGGACAGGTGCAAGGAAGAGTGTTGAAAGCTGATGGGTGTGTATTGTGCCCCCTAGTGTTCCACTACCAGGTCAAGATGCATCTGTTCAGCAAGGACAGCCTCAGCTTCACCGAGCAGCCCATCAAGGTGTCCTTGTACGGAACCCACGGAGAGAAGGAAGACATCCCTCATGTCCTGTGAGTACCTCATTATTCATGGCAGCCAGCAGGGGTCCCATCACCAAACAGGAAACTTACAAAGACATACATTAGTATGTGGTGATATGTGCATGTGTGTGTGGTGCTGTGTGTGTGTGTGTGTGTGTGTGTGTGTGTGTGTGTGGTGCTGTGTGTGTGTGTGTGTGTGTGTGTGTGTGTGTGGTGCTGTGTGTGTGTGTGTGTATGTATGTGGTGCCGTGCGTGTGTGTGTCAAAGAGAACATATTGTAGAAGCAAGAAGAGGCTGATGCACATCCACGTCACCTTTGACAGGCCCGTCATGAACGCCAACACCACCCTGTCCTTCCTCATCACCACCGACATGGACATGGGCGACCTGATGATGGTCAAGCTGCGCTGGGAGAAGGACGCCATCATCAGCTGGTCAGACTGGTGGGGCAGCAGCAGGTTCCACGTCCGCAAACTGCGCATCAAGTCTGGAGAGACCCAGTCCAAGTATGTTCCTCAGTCCGTACATCAGCATTGCACCACACAACTCATGCTTTGTGTTTTCTTTTAGGATCATCTTCAGTGCCAAGGAAGCAGAGTTTGCTGACCTGCTGAGAGGTGGAGAAGCTGCTGTGTTTGTCAAGTCCAAAGAAGACAACATGAGCCGCAAAGAAAAACTGTAAGTTCAAAAAGAACATCTCAATAAGGATGCTTTAGATTGGAACATTGACCACCTTGCTATGCTACACTGTCCCATACAGTCCACGCACACACACACACACACACCTTTGTTCATGCATGTGCATCCCAAACATATCATACAATTCATGCAGTCAGTCCTCCTGCCAGTTATAAAAGTAATAAACTACTACTTTCAGGTCACGATTTCACAATAAAGTAGAGAAAGTAAAACTCCCAATAATCTACAAAGGCAACGTGGCAAGTTCACCCCCATCGCAGACATGACACACAGTTCATACCATCCTTCCTGCTGCCACTTATGACCAATAACTACCACCTTGCATCATACAAACACACCAAAAATCCATCTCATCAGAGTCACGGGGGTATGCTGGAGCCTATCCCACACAAAAAATGACTCAAAATAATCTACAAAGTCATGCATGAGCACATGCACAGCATAGACATGTCAAATAGTATACCTGGCAGCATAGAACTAAACACAACAACTAGGAATAATCCACCAAATCAAAGCCCACGCTGCTCTTGCTCATGCATGAGCACGTGTGCGACGGTGATGCTAAGTGGCACCTTGCATCATAGAACATGATCTTCACATGATCAACGCCATCGCTCCTGCCACCAGTCTTGTGCCCCCGTGCACAAGAAAGTCAGCATCAGGGCGGCGTGAGTGCAGGCGTGTCTTTTCTAAATGTCGTCTTCTTCTCTGCTTTTGTAGGATGCACAAGATGAAGACGCAGGGCAGCCTCTTTGCTCACAACGCTTGATGCACTTGGAGACACGCCCCCAAGCCCCCCCATCACCTCCAGAAGCCAGCCCACTTTAGCAATCCAACACACACACACGTCACGCCAACACTGCCTTTCACCTTTCACCTCTACTGCTGAAAACAAAGTTACAAGTTTGCAATCTTTGTTTTTATAATCCATGCAGAGCAATGATGGCCTGTATGAACTTTGGATTACTTTGATTCAGAGCGACAGGCATCATTTCATTTTTTGTAGCATTTTGTCCCTTTAACCTAACCACCCCTAGACATGGACCCAACCACTACCCGCCACCCTCAGACATAGACCCAACCACTACCCGCCAACCCTAGACATGGACCCAACCACTACCTGCCAACACTAGACATGGACCCAACCACTACCCGCCAACCCTAGACATAGACCCAACCACTACCCGCCAACCCTAGACATGGACCCAACCACTACCCGCCAACACTAGACATGGACCCAACCACTACCCGCCAACCCTAGACATGGACCCAACCACTACCCGCCAACCCTAGACATGGACCCAACCACTACCCGCCACCCCTAGACATGGACCCAACCCCTTCCGCCAACCCTAGACATGGACCCAACCACTACCCGCCACCCTTAGACATAGACCCAACCACTACCCGCCACCCCTAGACATAGACCCAACCACTACCTGCCACCCCTAGACATGGACCCAACCACTACCTGCCACCCCTAGACATGGACACAACCACTACCCGCCAACCCTAGACATGGACCCAACCACTACCCGCCACCCTTAGACATAGACCCAACCACTACCCGCCACCCCTAGACATAGACCCAACCACTACCCGCCACCCCTAGACATGGACACAACCACTACCCGCCAACACTAGACATGGACCCAACCACTACCCGCCACCCCTAGACATGGACCCAACCACTACCCCTAGACATGGACCCAACCACTACCCGCAACCCCTAGACATAGACCCAACCACTACCCGCCACCCCTAGACATAGACCCAACCACTACCCGCCACCCCTAGACATGGACACAACCACTACCCGCCAACACTAGACATGGACCCAACCACTACCCGCCACCCCTAGACATGGACCCAACCACTACCCCTAGACATGGACCCAACCACTACCCGCAACCCCTAGGCATAGACCCAACCACTACCCGCCACCCCTAGACATGGACACAACCGCTATCCGCCACCCCTAGACATGGACCCAACCACTACCTGCCACCCCTAGACATGGACCCAACCACTACCCACCACCCCTAGACATGGACCCAACCACTACCCGCCACCCCTAGACATGGACCCAACCACTACCCGCCACCCCTAGACATAGACCCAACCACTACCCGCCACCCCTAGACATGGACCCAACCACTACCCGCCACCCCTAGACATGGACCCAACCACTACCCCTAGACATGGACCCAACCACTACCCGCCACCCCTAGACATAGACCCAACCACTACCCGCCACCCCTAGACATGGACCCAACCACTACCCCTAGACATGGACCCAACCACAACCCGCCACCCCTAGACATGGACCCAACCACTACCCGCCAACCCTAGACATGGACCCAACCACTACCCCTAGACATGGACCCAACCACAACCCGCCACCCCTAGACATGGACCCAACCACTACCCGCCACCCCTAGACATGGACCCAACCACTACCCGCCAACCCTAGACATGGACCCAACCACTACCCGGACCAAAGAAGAATTGACTGTCTGCTGAGAATCACATTGGTCTTGTAAACACCACGTTTGTTTTGAAAAAAAATCAGTGTTATATATTTTGGATAATTAATTGTGTTTATGTCATGAAGCCTTGATTGCGTTTGCGTCACAGGTCACTTTAAAACGCTTTCTCCTGCACCCCTGCAGACTTTGTGAAATGTTACGCTGATGCAGCATGGCAGGGACGCACTGAATCCCTGGTTAGCTTAGCCCAGCCTAACACGCAAGATGGCTGCAAACATGACATGGTATGCCAAGTGGAATGCACTGGCCCCCACACTAGCCAGGTACACCTCCCAAATGTGCCATGTTGTATTTATTGAATGTACATTTCTATATTTGTATATGAAGCTGTAATATATATCGTTTGTGATTGGATGGCTGCAGAATCCAACTTGATGCCAGCTGCTGAGGGCATTCATGAGCTGATTTGGTTTGATTTGCAGTCAAAAGATGCTTGAATAAATCCCTGAAATGACCTTTCCCGACTGCTTTGACCTTGTTCTGCACCAAAATGACATTCTATGACGACATGTTTTATCCAGTCCTGCCAACATGGTACACTGTACGCTTTTCAAGCATACTGACACGTTTGCCTCACGCTTCAAAGCATTCCATCTCGGGCCATCCAATCATTACACATTTGAATCAAATGAATCAATCATGGTTAACCACCATTTGCAACTATGAGTGAAATTTGTCCATTTTATGAAGGAAGGGACAATCATGTACTGTATATACTGTACTATATATTTTTACTGTACTCTATGAAGGAAGGGACAATCATGTATATACTGTATATTTGCAAGAACAGATGACCAAATGACCAAGAACAAATGACCTGAACATTGTACCCTCGCTAAAAGATGGCACACGTACCTTTAAAAATAGCACGACATTTGAATCACACTCCAAGCATGTTATGAGCCAGGAAGAGTTGTGTTCAAAGACACACATAGCTTCAGATGAATTTGCACGTTTGGGGTGTGGGTGTATTGTCTGGGATTAGTGAGCATTCTTATTATTGAATGGAAGGAATATCACCTTACTGTTTGCTTTGTCTTTCTCTTTATTTAGACCAGAATATTTAGACCATAAAGAGGCGATTTTCCGAGGGTCTCTGAATGCATGTGGTGGTAGTCTGGTGGTAGTCAACATCCGAATATTTAGGATTCAGGATATTAATTTTTCCCCTGACATTAAAGTGTTCACATGTTTTCTTTTTCTGCAAATTGGAAGCTGAGGTGAAATGTCATCACTCACACATCCACAGTTCAACTCCACGTCTTTCTGGACGTCACCATGGCGACCTAACAAGCTGTAGGAGAGAAAAACAAAACAAAGCTTCAGCTGCTTCAGCTTCACCTCACACATGAGCACAGCCAACATGCATTCATCTCATGACATCATTATTATGAACACATGACCAGGAAATCATAACAAATCATCCTCATCATTCTTATAATATCCATCATCTGATAACTCTACTAGCCATGCATGTCCACCACAATCCTCAGTTGCTTCTACAGATGCACTATGGAAAGTGTTCTTACCGCCTCCATCACTGTTTGGTACGGTAACTGTACAACACTCCAGCACTGCTGATGGTAAATGATCTTTCACTTGTACAGCGCTTATCCACCTCCAAGGCACTCAAAGCACTTTGACACTGCTAGCATGTGTACATACTGTAATATCTGTGACTTGTGTGCCTGAGCCTTTAAAGGGTGGGGCTTGGGAAGTGACGGTGCGACGTCACGAGCAAGAGGCTGAGTGCTAGCTGAGTGTTGAGGAGTTGGAAGAGTGGGGATGTTGGCGT
Source organism: Dunckerocampus dactyliophorus (assembly GCF_027744805.1). Classification (NCBI taxonomy): domain Eukaryota; kingdom Metazoa; phylum Chordata; class Actinopteri; order Syngnathiformes; family Syngnathidae; genus Dunckerocampus; species Dunckerocampus dactyliophorus. The sequence continues at coordinate 591,679 of NC_072828.1, forward strand.
GGGTTGTGGCCTACAGCAGCCCGTGTGAATGTGCATTGCAGTGTTCTCCGCTACGGTAAGATGTGGTAAGGTCAGATGTGGTAAGGTAACATGTGGTAAGGTAAGGTAAGGTCAGATGTGGTAAGGTAAGATGTGGTAAGGTCAGATGTGGTAAGGTAACATGTGGTAAGGTAAGGTAAGGTCAGATGTGGTAAGGTAAGATGTGGCAAGGTAAGATGTGGCAAGGTAAGATGTGGTAAGGTAACATATGGTAAGGTAAGCTGTGGTAAGGTAAGATGTGGTAAGGTAAGATGTGGCAAGGTAAGGTAAGATGTGGTAAGGTAAGATGTGGTAAGGTAACATGTGGTAAGGTAAGGTAAGATGTGGTAAGGTAAGATGTGGTAAGGTCAGATGTGGTAAGGTAAGATGTGGTAAGGTAACATGTGGCAAGGTAAGATGTGGTAAGGTAAGATGCACCCTGTAACATCATCACATCTTACCTTCATGCATTCCCACATAATAGCAGCATTTGGGAGCAAATATGAGTCAGGAAAAGGATAAAAATACAGTATAGTAGTCTATCTGTGCAGCGTGGGACAAAGTTAGCACACACACTATGGTTCGCTCACCGGTCATCGCTTGCAACAAACGACATATACATGCACAAACTATGGGATTTGTATTATTTTTTAAATGAAATAATGGCCCATATTTCCAAAATTGATAAGCATTTCTACATAATTGTACGTATTATAATATTATGATCATATGTGATTTTATCATAACACCCCTGGTCTAGCACATTGAACCTGTGCAGTGTGGTGAAAGTGCGTGCTACTGGTGTTTAATATGCAAATGAGGTGCAAATGTGAACTGGCATGATGTCTGCCTGTATGTCAGGTTGGTGTGGGTGTTCAACAACAGTAATTCCTGTTTTGTGTGTTTTTTTTTCTAAATTGTTGAACGCTCGTAGATTGCTAAGCATTAGCCCCTGATGGTCGGACACGTTCAACCTGTGACGTGACATCAAGGTGATGAATATGCAAGTTTCACATGAATAGGTAAAAGGTGCCTGGCTGAGTAAATGACTTGTGTGATGACTTGTGCACGTGTTTCATCCAATCAAATCCAGGTTTATTTGTGTAGCACCTTACAATATCCCAACTGTGCTTACAAGAATAACAACAAATAAGAGCAGGGAAGATGGAATCAAATGTAGCAAGAACACCTGAAACAAAAACACTCCATGCTGCCCATCTGAAAGGTGAGTCATCCCAGGTTTCTGGTATCCAGAGTTTGTCCACAGAGGCAGACGGTGCAGCCCATGATAGCACACAGCGTCAGGATGGCCAGCATGAAGGCCCACCAGTGAGCCTGTGGATTGGAGTGATTCATGTCAGGATTTCACACAAGCAAGGGCAACTGAACTTGTTCATTGTGTGTGTTAGCTAGCAGTCTACTTCCTGGTTCACGGAGGATGAACAACAGACGTTGATGGTGTTAAGTCATCTAAGTACAAGCTTGGATTAGTTATTATTCTATAGTTATAGGTTATAGACACATCTTTATTCAGGATTCCTAGTGAAATTCAGTTCTATGCTTATCAAACTGAACAATAATATCCAATAGAAAAGGAGTCAGCGACGTACCGATGTGGTGAAATAAAAGTGGGGGTGGTTCCTGTTTGCCTGTTTGCTCATTGAGGTGCTCTTCAAGCCGGACACCAGGGCATTCCTGATTGGTCACGCTGTCACGAAGATCTAAACCTCAAAGCCATCTTGCATGAAACATCTAAGACAGATGTCAGGACATTTCCTAACTGAAGCGGGACATCCGTGAGCTCTCATTGCCGCTACGTCAGGATGCTAAGGGCGGAAACAGAAGTGCGATCACCCGTGTTTTGGAAAGTCTAAGGTCATCCTCTTTCAACCAGGAAGTAGAACTGCTTTCCTTACTGTTTGACTCAATTCTATTCTAGTCCGAGCTGAATTGTGCTCAGGGAACCTCCGGCTCAGGATGTTAAAAATAACATTCAAAATATAAAACTTTCTTATGCATGTCAATCCATCCATCCATGTTCTACAGCAGGGGTGCTAACACTTTGTTAGCCTGTCAGCTCCTTTTAAAATGACCAAGTCCCAAAGATCTACCTACTACTATACATATAGAAAGTATATATTTATTTTAATAAAATATGAGTGTGTATTTATGTAGGTTATACACGTATATCAGGGGTGTACAAGTCCAAATGATGTACCTCTTCCTATAAAACATAGAACATATACAAGATGTAAGCAGTAAACTGTGAAATTCTATTGTAAATATTCATGATTAGTATTTCACATTCACATGTTCAAAGTTTCCAGGTCATCAAAGTAGTTGCTATCATGATTCACTTCAATATGGAAATAAAGATCATTCCACATAATCCTAAATAGTTGTGTACTCGTGAGTGAGTACTGCTAATATGTCAGTCACATTAGCTACGTAACGTTCATTAGGGCACACACTTCATGTATTAGTAGTATTTGTATCTTCAATAAGATCATGTTATTAAAAAGAATACATTCAGAGACTTATTGCATTCTAAAATGGTTGGTCTTGCTTAAGAATGCATGCATTTCGTTGTATTCAGTGTTAAAAAATATGATATGGCTGTCACAGAAATACATTTTTAAATGTGTGGCTTTCATGGCTCTCTTCGCCGAAAAGGTTCCCGACCCCTGAGCGAGGGGAGCCAGAAATGGATCTGCAAATTGTGTGACTTTCACTCGCCATCTTCTGCTGCTTTTCCACTGCAGAGTACGGCTTTAGTTCTCCTCAGTTTGGAGCAGTTGGGGACAGTGTAAAAACCAGGGCGCCTTGAACGCATCACCCAGACTGCAACCCACCAACAAACGACAACAATGGAGGAGAATGACGCTCTCGTGCATTTACTTGTCGGCAAGGAGAAACATTTTATCCAAGAGAAGATTGAGGGCAGCGAGGAAACGGAGTACTACAGCCAAGTGGAGACTGTGGAGTATAAAACTGCAAGATAATAATGTGTATTTCTGAGGTTTACTACTGCTAGAAATAGTACCAATGTGCCAATAAAAAAAAAAGCTAGTCAATATTATTTTGTGGCAGTAGTTAAATGTAGCTAGCATTTATTTCGAGATACGTTAGAGTCCTAACTGGCTATGAAGGATTGTGCTGATTGTAATTAGCATAAAAAAACAAAGGATGTCCTGAAAGCAGGATCAAAATCACACATTCAACATGCAGTGTCTCCACATTTTCATGATTCAGCATTTGCAACCCACACATTTGTTTTCATCAAAACATCATGTTTTTAGTTGTGGGAAAATCCCCCCCTTTTGTGGCAGAAAAGCCACCTCACTTAGCCCAGCTTGGTGATTATTTATAAAATATGAAGGTAATAAATGACTTGCAAATGCCTGGGACGCCCACATGCACACTTCTCCAACAGCAAGTTATCCAGCATGCCTTGTGGGTTATAAATGCTAGTATTCTTCTGCGTGTCTATTAGTGTGTAAGCATTTATTTAGGGGGAGGAGCCACCTGCTGTGGCCCAGAAAGGTGCACTGTATTCGTGCATACGCTCCAGGCAGCCTGTGGGACGCCACAGGGGTCTCTTGGAGCCTTTTCAAACGCCGCAGCGCTGGCGTTTCAGGTAGCTGATGAGGTTTTTCGTGTGCTCGATGGGTTTTATTCCCCTCATGGCGGAGCATTTGGTACAACATCCTTCCTCTAAAAGAGAATATTTGTTTCAAGTGTACAGTATGTGTGTCATGGCAGCCCTCAACATTTATTTGTAGTTTTATTTACCGCAAACCCAATTCTGATGTCATTTTGTGCTTAAATTTTTCTAGCATTTCTTCCAGATGTGTTGCCCCAGCACACGTCGGCCTTATTCTGTCACTTAGAAAGTTGCTACCTTCATCCACTCTCCCAGGTCCTCGAATTCGTCCAGATGAAGGAAGGAGTTCTTCAGTCTGGCGATGGGGCCGTCCGCGTCCAGCAGACGGCAAAGGTGGAATTTGTCACAGTAGCCCTGGTTGCCCATGCACGGTGCCCCGCCCACCAGGGGCAAGACCTTTCTCTGGAAGTGACGGGACAACACGGAGGAGGTGGTGCTTGCACATGTCCCAGGCTTACCTACCATGGGTACACAGAAAATACACTGCTCAAAAAATGAGAGGAACACTTGGAAAACACATCAGATCTAAACTGGGGGAAAAATGATGTTGAATATGTTTCCTGATAATAAGTGGGTGATGTATTAGTAACAAAATGATGCCACATCATTTGATAGAAATGAAAATGATCACCCTATAGAGGGGGGAAATCAAAGACACCCCAAAAATGAAAGTGAAAAAATGATGCAGCACACTGGTCCATTTAGCTAAAATGTCATTGTAGCAACTCAAAATGATTCTCAGTAGTTTGTGTGGCCCCCACGTGCTTCTACGCATGCCTGACAACGTGGGGGCATGCTCCTAATGAGACTACGGATGGTGTCCTGGGGGATCTCCTCCCAGATCTGGACCAGGGCATCACTGCGGTACCTGGACGCATGGAGGAGATTCCAGGAGACAGGTAGTTACTCCAGGAGAGCTGGACAGGGCCGTAGAAGGTCCTTCAACCCTCAGCAGGATCGGTATCTGCTCCTTTGTGCAAGGAGGAACAGGATGAGCACTGCCAGAGCCCTACAAAATGACCTCCAGCAGGCCACTGGTGTGAATGTTTCTGACCAAACAATCAGAAACAGGCTCCATGAGGGTGGCCTGAGGGCCCGACGTCCTGTAGTGGGCCCTGTGCTCACTGCCCAGCACCGTAGAGCTCGATTGGCATTTGCCATAGACCACCAGAATTGGCAACTACACCACTGGTGCCCTGTGCTCTTCCCTGATGAGAGCAAGTTCAACCTGAGCACATGCGACAGACGTGAAAGGGTCTGGAGATGCCGTGGAGAACGTTATGCTGCCTGCAACATCATTCAGCATGACCGGTTTGGTGGTGGGTCAGTGATGGTCTGGGGAGGCATATCCCTGGAAGGACGCACAGACCTCTACAGGTTAGATAACGGCACCCTGACTGCTATTAGGTATCGGGATGAAATCCTTGGACCCATTGTCAGAACCTACGCTGGTGCAGTGGGACCTGGGTTCCTCCTGGTCCACGACAATGCCCGACCTCATGTGGCTAGTGTATGCAGGTAGTTCCTGGAGGATGAAGGAATTGATACCATTGACTGGCCCCCACGTTCACCTGACCTAAACCCAGTAGAACACCTCTGGGACATTATGTTTAGGTCCATCCGGCACCTCCAGGTTGCTCCTCAGACTGTCCAGGAGCTCATGGATGCCCTGGTCCAGATCTGGGAGGAGATCCCCCAGGACACCATCCGTAGTCTCATTAGGAGCATGCCCCCACGTTGTCAGGCATGCGTACAAGCACGTGGGGGCCACACAAACTACTGAGAATCATTTTGAGTTGCTACAATGACATTTTAGCTAAATGGACCAGTGTGCTGCATCATTTTTTCACTTTCATTTTTGGGGTGTCTTTGATTTCCCCCCTCTATAGGGTGATCATTTTCATTTCTATCAAATGATGTGGCATCATTTTGTTACTAATACATCACCCACTTATTATCAGGAAACATATTCAACATCATTTTTCCCCAGTTTAGATCTGATGTGTTTTCCAAGTGTTCCTCTCATTTTTTTGAGCAGTGTATATAAAAATATATAAATATTGATGAGTATTTATTTGGAACAAACAGGTTTAAGAGTGGCAACCATGGGGGCTTACCGGGCTGCTGGCAGCACATGTGGCATTTCTCCTTCTTGGAGTCACCAGGACAGTCGCACTGCTCCAACTTGTGTTTCACGCATACAGACTCAGCACAGACCTGCAGACCCAAAAACAATAAATACCAACCAACCAACCACAGCAGCATGTTAGCAAAAACATGTGAAGCTTATGGGCATAAAGTAGAGATGCACGATATCTTTTTCTTCAAACCGATAACTGTCTGCTTCTCTGTCTGTGATACTGATAACCGATAACTTCTTCACAGCTACTTTTTTAAAACTTAGATTTAACTGTAGTTTGTTCACACCTGGAGGTAAGGACTGGCCATGTCCTTCTCAGTCATGGCATGTCCGTCATGACCATGGCATGTTCGTCACGGACATGACATGTCCTTCGCAGCCATGGCATGTTCGTCACAGCCATGGCATGTCTGTCACGGCCATGTCATTTCCGTCACGACAATGTCATGTCCGTCACGGCCATGGCATGTTCCCTGCAGCCATAGCATGTCCGTCACGGCCTTCTTCGTCAACCACAAAACAAGGCAAGGGATTACTGTACTATGTTTCATCTTGTCTATGATTGACAGGTGATCAATTCAGGGGAAACTCTGCTTTTTTACTGACGTTTGCGTCAGCTTCCCTGCTGTGAGCCTGATCAGGATAAGTGAAAAATGGACGCACTTCTCGGCTGTCTCACCCCGTTCAGGCAGACGCGTGTCCCGTGACTGCAGACGGTGAGGTTTTCCTTGGGGTTTGGCTCTGGGCACAGAGACGAAACACCTGAACAAACAGTCTCCTTCTGGCAGTCGGTCTCTTCATCACAGACTTCATCCTTGGACTTAAAGCTGCAGTCCTGACTGCAGCAAAGACCTTGACTGGGACTGGAAAGGAGGACATGTTTGTAGGGATGTGAATATGTTTATGTCAAATCTGTCGATACACGGGTTACGATCAAAAGAAGATTCCATACAAACAATACGATTCAGTAAGACTTGGTGTGATTCAAGGGCTACATTTGTTGATGTACACATGAATCTTACATTAGAAATCTCCACCAAGCTCCAAAGTTCCCCCTTATTGGGATTTACAGCATAGATGTTCGTTCTACATTTGTGTGATGTACATCTTTAGATTCCTTGGCCATGAAAACATAGCATTAGAAATTAGATTCATAATGATACCAATATTAGTTCAGTTGTGATTGAGAAAAATGGCATTTTCTGTAATGGTGGTTTTCTTCTGGATCTACAGTAACTCCATCGCTTTTGAAGATCCAACACATCCAGATTCCACGGTGTGTTGGATGTACATAACGGTGTTGGTTGCATCTTTATACTGTAGCTTCACTTGCTGTCTTCCTATCATATCACATTCCGTTCTGGATCAGAACTGGATCAGTCTGGATCAGTTTCTGATATTTGACCCTGTTGGAAACTTGTTTTGTTTCCCAAGCGCTCTGACCATTTTTCAGGGAGTTCCATACAGAAATGTGAAAATGGTCCCATCTCGCAATGTTAAAGAATCCAGATCACCCCCAAAATTCATCAGTGTTTCCATGTCCCGTTTGAAACAATTCCTGAACATTTCATCCAAATCCATTCAGAACTTTCCAAGCTATTTTAAACACAAATAAACAAACAGATAAATGCCGGCAAAACCATAGCCTCCTTGGTGAGGTAATAAGAAGCCAGTATAAAAGTATTTTAAAAGAGTACATCACATCCCAGCATGCTGTACTGCAGGGGTCCCCAACCACCAGGCCGCTGGTATATTGTTTTATTGCAAAAACGATATACAGTTAGAAATCCCAGTTTTTGCATGCTTGTTGTTTGTTGTGAGTGGCAACTTGTCCCACTTTGTTCAACGGTCCTTGAACGCACCATATAACTTTGTCCCACGTTGCACAGATAGACTACGATACTGTATTTTTAGCCTTTTTCTTTCACCTCATATTTGCTCCCAAATGCTGATACTACGTGGGAATGCATAAAGGTCAGATTTGATTAGCTTATTGAGTGCCAGTGTGCATATTGGTTCTCTGCAAAACAAAGCCCAGGCTGGTACTGGTGGATGTGGGCTGTGTATTCATTTAGTGCTTCTAATTTGATGTTTTCCACAATACATCATAAATAGGATCAATGAGATGGCTATAATGTACGTATGTTTTACTGAAGTGTTGAAAGTCTTTCCCATCTGACGAGCTAGTGTGCTGCTAATGCTATTTGCATCCATTCTGGTCTTCAGCCATGCTGAGCTACGGAGCATGCGTGACAAGCCTTTGGCTGGCGGCCCAGGTTCTGGCGTTGTTTACGAGGTCGCTAGTCTTGTGATACCCGGTGCATGTCTCTATAATCCATTCATCTGAGGATGTATGGCTGATTGTTATCCATCCAGATGCAGCCGCATCTCTTGCTTGTCAAACCACATATCAGGTTGCATCGGTTTATCCTTGCCAATCCTACTTATTGCTGTCTTCCCATGTGCAGTACCTGCAGATTTTGCCAGGCTTGAGGCGGCATTGGACCCCTACGGCCTCTTTAGCGCTGTAGCAGCAGAGGTCAGTGTCATTGTGACCCACATCGCACTCCTCTCCTTCCTCCACCATCTGGTTGCCACATATTGGCTGATCGCTGACTGGCCAGGGAGAGAGAGAGGGACGATCCAGATGTGGTATTTACAGTGACGCCATGTCAACACACGTTGCAATGTGCTCACCCACAAAGCAGTCGTCCTTCTTGACACGCAGGAGCTCACTGATGCGTCGGATGCTGCAGGTGGACAGTTTGTCGTTGTTTTCACGCACCTCGTCTGTGGCGTGAGGAAACATCAGGTACCTGCCCTTTCCACCAGGCGAGCCCAGGTTGCCACAATTTGGGCCTTCATCGTGCTGTGAACAAGACAAGTATTTACTGTACAGCGGAAAGCACGACACACATCAACATAAGCGGTTGTCGACATAATGGAAACCAGCCATTGCTTGCGTGTGTATGTGTGACATTGTCCGGAGACTTAAGTAGGCAGGCTGATAATAAAACATTTTTCAACCTGCGGCAGTTTGTGGCTTTTCCTCCATTTGTGCATTTTAATATTTTCATTCTCATGTCATTCTCATTTCATCTTTTCTAGCACAGCTAGATAAGATGTGCTAATGTCTGGACTTCAATAAAGGTTTTGTTCATGCAGTTCATGCTTTCTTCTGCTGGCTAACAAGCTAAAACATTTTTAAAAAATCAAAGTGTAAAGTGCAAAGTGTGTTTGGTTAGTTGCTGTGGTAAAATCCAGGTTATTGCCATGCTTTTATTTTGAAGCTTGCTTACTTTGTGAAGAGGAAGTTATGTAAATAAAGCTCCAACAAGGCTCCATTTCCATAACGTGAGCTGCATATGAAGCACATTGTTATTGTTATTATTATTGTTATTAACATTGTTACCCCCAAAGAACTACCTTACTTGCGTAGTGACACCTCGCCACACCACAGCGGCTAGCAGCTCGCCGGCTAGCGACTAGCTTTACCACGCACTATCCAAAGGTAATGTACATATTGGCATATTGGCTGTTTTTGTTTTTGATGCTAGGTGTAGCGTTCCTTTCTATGTTGCTATGTGAAATCAAAGTTGCCAAAATACTCCAAGTATGACCTGTTAGCATGAACGTACCTGTTACTACACGCTCACAGCACGGATGGAAAACCACTAAACCTTGTTGGAGCTTTGGACATTTAAAAAAAGTGCACTTTTCCTTGAAGGTGGGAGTGTTATCAGCATGGCATATCTTGACATCATTCAGGTTCTTTTGCATGAGGAAATAAAAGGGTGTGTTCACAATGAAATGGCGCTGGGGCATAATCAGCTTGCAGGGGAATAGTGTGCAATGTGCTTGAAAGGGCGATGTGGATGACACACGGACGCTTGAAGGCATGAGCTGTGCAAACAACATGGAGAGCAGAGGGAGATTGTTTATGTTGGGATGTAAAGAGGCTAATAGCTGTTTGGATTTCATTCCCACAAATGACACAAAGACTCAGCTTCCCTACAAGTAACCACGCATGCGTCTTATCAGGATCCCAGGACGGGGCTGGAGGACTGACAGAGCAGAACTAATCAGCTCAGGAGCCTCTTTTGGCTCCGTGGAGTTGCATGTAAGAGAGGGGCGGGGTTGGCGGGGAGGGTGTTTGCAGTCATGGAACACATAGAAAGGTGCACGCATGCATCAGTGTGTGCACGTACGCTATGTTTTGTCATGATGATTTCCTGCTGAAAAGCGCTTTACTAAAGCTGATAAATATACAAAAGACATCTATGGAGACAAGTCTGGTTTTGGTGTGGGAAAGGCTTGGGTTAGGAGACTTCCTTATTGGACACAGCTATTTAAAGTATGCTAATGAGCACACCCTGGTCTCTCTGTGGGCAGCTTACAGTTGACACACATGCTAATGGTTTGCTTTGTGGGACTGACCGGAGAGCCGAGACTGTGTCCGAGTTCGTGAGCTAGGGTCAGCTGGACGTGGCGGGGTGGAAGGAACTGTCCGTAGTTCTGAATGGTGACCAGGCCTGTGTTCAGGGTGGACTGACGGCCGTTACGCAGGGTGGTGTATTTTGAACAGATCCCTCCCCAGTTACCTGAAGACACGGTGAGGATGACAAAGTCATGCAAGAAAACATACAGTATAGCTCTGCTGGTAAGGGGTGCTCACCAGGGCCGGTTGTAGGCATGCACAGATTGAAGTGGGGGGTGGGAGGTGGCGGTATAGTCAGAAATATGCATACACATCATGTGCCAACACGGCATGGGTTGTTAGCATGTCCAGTCCTCAACCTGGAGAAGTGGGTTGCACTTCTTCTGTCAGGCCAGAACCCTGAGACCCTGAGACCTGGCCAACCTGGGTGCCCCACCTGAAGACTCAGCTCCTGGCAATGTGGCTGAGAAGATCTCCCACTGGCGAAAACAGCAATTTATGAACTATTCTCCCAGTTGATTGAACAAATATATTACATAGACGTTATGTTAACCTTTCTTTTTAGTTGTGGTTAATTATTCATTGTCTAACGGGTCACTTTCAAAGTGTCTTCACAGCCCAGATCGCCCGCCCCCAACTCCCCTCATCTCAATAAACATCCAGTGACTGTTAGTGTGCAAATGAACCATGACGCAGCTCTGTGGTGTCAGGTTCAAGTACCTCAGGGTCTTGTTCACGAGTGAGCGAGATGGACAGGCGGATTGTGGTGAAGAGCGTGCTGAGCCCAAAGGCAAAGCTCTCAAATGACCCCCCCATCTACGTTCCTACCCTCACCTACGGTCATCAGCTTTGGGTAGTGACCCAAAGAACAAGATGGCGGGAACAAGCGGCGGCCCAAATGAGTTTTCTCTGTAGGGTGGCTGGGCTCCCCCTCAGAGATAAGGTGAGAAGCAGTGTCATGCGGGAGAAACTCACAGTAGAATCACCATCAGGCTTCTCAACGAAGCACTCACACACGCCACATGCAACACACACACACACTCACAGCACTTTATTATTGATTTATTTATTTATCTGTATTAATGTCTCTTCTGTTGTTGTTGCTTAATTTGTGTTTCTTATGTTCTTATTCTTTTTCTTGTGTTTTTATTTCTTTCTTTCTTTGGGAGAATGAACAGAATAAGAATTTCATTGCATAGTAGAACTGCCTGTTTTACTGTGCATATGACAATAAAACTCTTCAATCTTGAATCTTGCTCCTCCGCATTGAGAGGAGCCGTATAAGCTGGCTCCGGCATCTGGTCAGCATGCCCCCCGGATGCCTCCCTGGGGAGGTGTTCAAGTCAAGTCTGACCGATAGAAGGCCTCAGGGAAGACACAGGACACGTTGGAGAGACTATGTCTCTCAACTGGCCTGAGCTGGAGCTGGCCGGGGAGAGCGAAGGCGGGGCCTCTCTGCTACGGCTGCTGCCTCAGATAAGTGGTAGAAGATGGAAGGATGGATGGATGGAAGGATGGATGGATGGATGGATGCAAGGATGGATGGAAGGATGAATGGATGGATGGATGGATGGATGGAAGGATGGAAGGATGGATGGATGGATGGATGGATGGGTGGATGGAAGGAAGGATGGATGGATGGATGGATGGATGGATGGATGGAAGGATGGAAGAATGGAAGGATGGATGGATGGATGGAAGAATGGATGGATGGAAGGATGGATGGATGGATGGATGCAAGGATGGATGGATGGATGGATGGTTGGATGGAAGGATGGATGGATGGATGGGTGGATGGATGGATGGATGGATGGATGGATGGATGCAAGGATGGATGGATGGATGATGGTTGGATGGAAGGATGGATGGATGGATGGGTGGATGGAAGGAAGGAAGGAAGGATGGATGGATGGATGGATGGATGGGTGGATGGATGGATGGGTGGATGGAAGGAAGGATGGATGGATGGATGGATGGGTGGATGGATGGAAGGAAGGAAGGAAGGAAGGAAGGATGGATGGATGGATGGATGGATAGATGGGTGGATGGATGGATGGAAGGAAGGAAGGAAGGAAGGATGGATGGATAGATGGGTGGATGGATGGGTGGATGGATGGATGGAAGGAAGGAAGGATGGATGGATGGATGGATGGATGTAAGGATGGATGGAAGGATGGATGGATGGATGGATGAATGGATGGAAGGAAGGAAGGATGGATGGATGGATGGGTGGATGGATGGATGGATGGAAGGATCGAAGGATGGATGGAAGGATGGATGGATGGAAGGAAGGAAGGATGGATGGACGGATGGAAGAATGGATGGATGGATGGAAGGATGATGGATGATGGATGGATGGATGGAAGGATGGAAGAATGGATGGAAGGAAGGAAGGATGGATGGATGGATGGATGGAAGAATGGATGGATGGATGGATGGATGGAAGGAAGGAAGGAAGGATGGATGGATGGATGGATAGATGGATGGAAGGATGGATGGATGGATGGATGGATGGATGGATGGATGGATGGATGGATGGATGGGGTCTGTATCTGGACTGAGGTCCGCCATTTGGTGATGGCTGCGATAGCTCATAAGTGATATCTTATGCTCCACAACTGGGCTCCGTTTTGTCAGCTTTTAATGGTCGCATCTCCTGTGATGAATGATGAAGTGAGGCAATATCTTGAACTTTGCCACTTCTTGTTAACAGCTACTGTAAGGCATGCGTGTCAACGTAAAGCTATCCTATGTACAGTAACTGTACAGTGGTACCATTAAAGGTGCACCTGTGACATGGACACTGATACTGACAGGTCCTATGGGTGATCGTTCCAACTGGAAGATACTGTCCAAGATGACATAAGTGACCTTGTGCTGCTGTAAGCACCTTCAACCAAGAAGTTATCAACATACGAGACTCACACGTCAACATCCCCACCTCACACGCTTTGGGATGATGTAACGCTCCTAAAAAGGCCTTCCTTTGTTTACCAACAGCTGTCACATGACTGTACAGGTGGCGTGTGTGACATCCTTTTGGATTGGCCAGAGCTGGGCTGCTGTAGGTGAAAAGTGGGATCTGTGAAAGGATGAGGTTATGTTCTACTCAGCTTTTTCACTTCCCTGAATTGCTTCTGCTAGTGGTCATATTTTAGTTTGTTTGGAATGTGTTTAGTGAATCCTGCATGATGGCCACAATTTCACCCTCGCACTGTACGGTTCATGGAGGTTCATTGAGTCCATGATAAGTGAAACTGCAGAGTCCGTGAGGGTCTTTATAGTCATCACAGACATTTGCTGATGAAGTCCTGTATGTTTCTGTTCTTCTCTTATTGATGTCACAATTGTTGCTGCTGCTGTTGTCCTTGTCTCATTCTTTTTTTGTCTCCCCGTTATCCCCGCACCCCCCTCTGTTTTCCTTTCTCTTCTTCTCTGTCCCCTCCTGCTCCGGTCCCGCCGCTCCAATTTTACATAAGAAGTCAAATAAATTGTGAATAAAAGGCTGGCAGAGTAAATCTGTTGAGCATGTGACGGCATTTAGATCTACAATTCTATCTGCCTTAAAGGCTGGACAGGACAGGGAAACAATAAAAAGAAACTGCAAAGTAGGATGCTTTCTTCATGAATGCAATGTTTTTGTAGTTATGGCTTAGAAAACCTGTTTCCAACCTTCTAAATACGCCTTTTAAAACATGGACATGAAATAACAGCCCTATAGTTGCCTTTCCATTCATATTACCCAAGACAGAAGACATAATAAGAGAAAATAAGCCATTTAAGACATAAATAAAACTTGTGCTTGTGTGTGTTGCTGTAAATGTGTTCCGGTGCTACTAGGAGGAGCAGATTGGGTGGCGCACAGGAAGTTACGTCAGTGGTTTGGTCATTTATACAGTGGTACGAGTGTCCCAACTAATGTGTGTTGGTTTTTTTTTAGAAGCGAGCCGTCTCGGGGCTGACTTTTAGGTACGAGCAGGCATAGCTGAGGACAGCTATGTAGGGGCTTCTGTCAATTCAGCGCTAGCAGTGCTAGCATTAGCAGTGCACTAGCTAATCATGAACACATCAGTAAAACATACGTTCATTATAGCCATCTAATTGATCTTATTTATGATGTTTTGTGTAGAACTATGACAGGAAAAGCAACAAATTAAAAGCACTAAATGAATACACAGCCACCATCCACCAGTACCAGCCTGGACTTTGTTTATCAAAGAACAGATATGTACATTAGGAATCAATAAGGTCATCATATCTTACCTTCATGCATTCCCACGTAGTATCAGCATTTGGGAGCAAAAACGAGGTGAAAGAAAAGGCTAAAAATACAGTATAGTAGTCTATCTGTACAGTGTGGGACAAAGTTAGATGGTGCGTTCAAGGACAAAACACCACTTGCATAAAACATTCAGCAAATGTGGGATTTCTAACTGTATTATTTTTTTTATAAGATAATGGCCCATATTTGCAAAATTGATATCCCTTCATGTCAAATTTGATGTAGTTATTATAAGTTGTTACCAAATTGTTTGCCACGAATGAATTTACATCATCACTTATTAGAGATAAAAACTTGTTTTTATCTGCAATTAAATTTTCTTATAAGTATATCGACTCTTATAACTGTGGACAAAAATGCAATTAATCGCAATTAATCATTTTAAACAGCGATTGAAGGCCATAGGAATACTTTGAGGCCATTCTCAATCCCACTGACATACCTTCCATAGAGGAAGCAGAGACTGAGGACACGAACGCGGACAGTTCCATCACCGTGGTTGAGGTATCTGGGGTAGTCAAAATGTTCCCCAGTGGCAAAGCTCCAGGGGTGGACGAGTTTCGCCCTGAATTCCTCAAGGCTCTGGATGTTGCGGGACTGTCTTGGCTGACACGTCTCTTCAACATTGTGTGGAAGTCGGGAACAGTATCTCTGGATTAGCAGACTGGGGTGGTGGTCCCCCTTTTCAAGAAGGGTGACCGGAGGGTGTGTTCCAACTATAGGGGGATCACACTCCTCAGCCTCCCTGGGAAAGTCTATTCCAGGGTGCTGGAGAGAAGGGTACGACCGTTAATCGAACCTCGGCTACAGGAGGTGCAATGTGGTTTTCGTCCTGGTCGCGGAACACTGGACCAGCTCTACACCCTTGCAAGGGTACTAGAGGGTACTTGGGAGTTTGCCCAACCGGTCTACATGTGCTTTGTGGACCTGGAAAAGGCATTCGACCGTGTCCCTCGCGGTGTCCTGTGGGGGGTGCTTCGGGAGTATGGGATTGGTGACGCGCTACTACGTGCCATTCAGGTTCGCATTGCCAGTAGTAAGTCAAGCCTGTTTCCGATAAACGTTGGCCTCCGCCAAGGCTGCCCTTTGTCACCGATTCTGTTCATAATTTTCATGGACAGAATTTCTAGGCGCAGCTAAGGTTTCGAGGGAGTCCAGTTCGGGGGCACTAGGATCTCATCTCTGCTATTTGCAGATGATGTGGTCCTGATGGCCTCATCGGGCTGTGACCTGCAGCGTTTACTGGGACGGTTTGCATCTGAGTGTGAAGCTTCTGGGATGAGACTCAGCGCCTCCAAATCTGAGGCAATGGTTCTCAGTCGGGAAAGGGTGGATTGCTCCCTCCTGGTTGGGAATGAGTTCCTGCCCAGGTGGAGGAGTTCAAGTATCTCGGGGTCTTGTTCACGAGTGAGGGAAGGTTGGAGCGTGAGGTCGATAGGCGGATCGGCGCAGCGTCTGCAGTAATGCGGTCGCTGTACCGGACCGTCGTGGTGAAGAGAGAGCCGAGCCGGAAGGCAAAGCTCTCAATTTACCGTTCGATCTATGTTCCACCCTCACCTATGGTCATGAGCTTTGGGTCATGACCGAAAGAACGAGATCGCGGATACAAGCGGCTGAAATGAGTTTTCTTCGTAGGGTGGCAGGACTCACCCTAAGAGACAGAGCAAGGAGCTCGGTTATCCGGGAGGAGCTCAGAGTAGAGCCGCTGCTCCTTCACATCGAGAGGAGCCAGTTGAGGTGGCTCGGGCATCTAGTCCGGATGTCTCCCGGACGCCTCCCTGGTGAGGTGTTTTGGGCATGCCCAGCCGGGAGAAGGCCCCGGGGAAGACCTAGGACAAGCATGAGGGATTATGTCTCACAGCTGGCTTGGGCACACCTTGGTGTCCTCCCGGTGGAACTGGAGGGGGTGGTCGGGGACCGGGAAGTCTGGGCTTCCCTACTAAGACTGCTGCCCCCGCGACCCGGACCCGGATAAGCGGAGGAAAATGGAATGGAATGGAATGAAGGCCATAGTTATTATTAGTATTGTGGCTAAACGTGAAATAAAAGCCTGTTGTTCCGGGGATCAAGTGTGTGGCTTGTTTTACCAAACAATTATTGACACCTAGTGACCAATGTGGAATACTACATTCACACGTTGAATGCATCTTGTTAATGCCTTAAATTTGTATTTTACTTCATTTAGCCACTTTTATGCTTGAAGATGCTTCATTTAGGCAGAAAATGCCTACGGTTTGCTTCAGTATGCATATTTTTGGACTAATAATAGATCATATTCAACCATGATTTCATTGTTAATATTCAATAAGTTGGAAACGTGATGTGCGAGGGATGACTGTATTTCCATTATTTGCTGTAAAAACAAATGAGAGGTTGAACATGAGGTTCCACTGTCCTACGGTGTGATGGACATTGAGGGATGGCCGTGAGCGCCCCTGAGTATCAGAAGCTGGAAGTGTGTTTTAGGTCGGTCACATGATTTTATTTTTTTTATGTAACGCCTCTTACATAATCCCACCTGTGGAATCCCAATCATTTTGTCAGGGAGGGGGGCTTGCTGTTCTGTTGAAGATATTTCCATTTCCAGGAAAGGCGAGGTCCCTCAGTGTCGTTGAGCACTGTGGGAACCAGCTGTGGGCATCTGGATCTCACATTAGCATGTTTGTCAGGGTGCGACTGTGACTTCCACGGGCTTAGCGCCGGATGCTTAGAGGTCGGCAAACAAAAACAAGAGCCCCCGACCCCATTTGTGCTGCTGTAGAAGTAGTGAGGCCAATGCTGTCACCTTGCCAGCAAGGTTGTCGTCAATGAGCACTTTCTTCTTGACCTGGAATCAATACGCTAGAAGACACGGCCGGCCATGCCCATCAACTATTCAGCTAGTAAAATGTCTTTCTGCTCATTCAAGGAGCTGAGATTCCTAGAAGCTGCGCTGCTACTTGGAAAGGTCTGTACTGTGGATTTTGGCAGGGTGAGCAGAAGAGTGAAAGCCTCCTGCTCTGAGCTCCGTGGATAACACATACTTCCTTTGTTTGTTTGTTTCTACTCTCCTCTGGATCGTGTCACATGGGAGCCAAGGGCAGGAAACCCTCGGCTAATAAAAGATGAAAATGAAAGATAAAAGCCTCTTGAGGCACATTGTTCCATACAAACAGTCCAGGAGCTTTTTTTCATCTTTGCAGTTTGTGTCACTAGAGTTCAATGACCTCGCGTTCCACACGTCTACTACTTTTAAAAACAGGTCTTGGTGGATATTAGTTTGTCTAATCTTTGGCCTCCCACCAAGGATGGTGAGATGATAAGGCACTCAGTTGCCAAATGTAAAGTAAAAGCAAAGAAATCTTCAAGGTCAAGGCTGTGCAGCCTCATCTCATCAAGATGCTTGTTTGGGCTGTGGAGAACCTTTCCACTCAAGTTCTGCTGACCTTTCCTTTTTTTTTACCTATAACGTGTTGGACCTATGAGCACTGTTTGTCACTTTTAAAGATGGGAAGTCTACTGCTACTGATATGACTACAGGTACATGACAACCATGGGGCCGATATGAGGAAAGTATGACATCATACCAATAAATCAAACATCAAACATTAAAAACAGCTGCAATAACCCATAATTAGATTTAAAAAAGCAAGGCTCCAATGAGGTGAGATTACCCGTACTGTCCCTCCTGCCTGTGACATCAACAGTCGTAACTTCCCTTGAGCTCACGTGTAAACAAACATTCACTTGAAGAAGAAGACATCTGGTGTGCTCGTTGCACCAAATGCTCCACGATGAGGGGAAGAAACCCCATCGAGCACACAAAAGACCGTGTTTGTGCTTCATGTTACAATTCACAGTTCCACAAATCCGAAAAGAAGCAGGAAGAAGCAGAGCTTATTTAATCCGACCCCCTCCCCGTATCACACCAATTGCTAATACATATGTTCACTTCCTGTATTCAACATCCACTAATTCACTCTTGACTTATTATTCCATACAATCAAGCAGTGAATATAATAATAATAATAATTCATCACTGTTATCATGATATTAAATGTACACTCAAACTTGTCTATAGCGGCCACTAGAGGGAGTCTGCAAAAGTGGCCGCTATAGACAGGTGGCCTCTATAGACAGGTTGGCGTCCAGTTTGAATGTTGACCAGTAGAGGGCACTGCGGACTGCGGATAAAAGTTGTACAGCACTACTAGGCTTGTTATTATCATGGTTCATGGTTTTAATCCTGAGCATGCATGAGTCAAACAGTAGCACATCACATAGTACAATTCCCAATGTTGCATGTCCAAAAAGGAGTAGGAAGAAGCAAAGCTTATTTAATCCTACCCTTCATCAGTTTCACATCAGTTGCATTTATTACATTTATTCACCTCTTGTTCTTCCAAGTGTACTTTGTAGTCTACATGACAATGTAGTGCAATCATAGCCAAGGTTTTTACTTACTAAAAGGAAGCTAGAGGCTTAATAATAACTGATAGAATATATCCACCACCCACAGAACAAAGCTGTGCTAGTAATGTCTTACGCTTGTTTTTAGCGTGTCATTACAGCTTTAGTTCATCAGGAAGTGACAGGAAGTGACGGGAAGTGACGGTGGGCGTCCCGAGCAGGAGAGCTAGGCTCAGTGCTAGCTGTGAGTTTGGAGAGAGTTGGGAAGTGTGTTTATGTTGCCGTGGATGTAAAGTCCTGCAGTGTTCTCCGCTGTTAATAAAGCCATTAAAGTGCATCGGCGACGTGAGTCTCTCCTTCCCCACAACAAGCGGGATTACAGTATTGACCAGTGCACACCAGGAAATACACGGTGTCATTTCTTACAGGCATTGGCTGGACAGCTATGTAGTGGGGCTTGTTTAACCTTTGCCTTGTGGGCAAGCAGGAAGGAGAGACGATGCTGAGAGATGTGTGTGTGTTCTGAGCTGCTGTCTGGTGGCCGCGTTCAATAAATAAAGTTGGCAGAAGCAACAGGAGAAGTTTCCTTCTTTGCTTCGGAGCTGAATAACACTGACAAGTTAACAGACTAGTAGCGAACGGAAAAGAAGACGGCTTTGTTTGTGTCGAATACAGAAGATGAGGACTTTGATGGATTTGTGGATGAGGATTGATGAAAAATAACGTGAGTACATTCTAAAATACTTCAATTAAGTACAACCAAACTCAGTTTTGCTCCCGCTGCCGCATGCATGCTAGCGTATGTTTTTTTTTTTATTGTAGCGTCGCTGGGAGCACGTCCTGTTCCCAGCATACTTTGCGGTAATGTTTTGGTGCAAATGCTCTTAAAGTTACATGTTTGACCAGGAAATAGCAAGCTCAAAAGAAGACGGCTTTTTTATGTGGAACAACTGACAGTTTGTGTGGATCTTGTGAATGATTGTGACTGAGCTAGGACTCAGTAATTAAAGTCTACACACGACGGCTTCATTGATTGAAAAACAAAACATTTTCGTGCATGAAGCTTCTACTTGAGTTGGTAATTTGGCCGCTATATGCGGTCAGATATTGACCAAGGGAGACAAAATGGGTGGCCGCTGGCCGCGTTGGACAGGTGACTGCTATACACAGGGTCTATAACATGTACATTTGCTGGGGGGGATTTTTCAGTGGCTGCTATAGGCAGTTGGCCGTTCTATAAAGGTGGATGGTGGGTTGGAATTAATTTAGTGCTTTTAATTTGATGTTATTCATGTCTTAGTTTTACACAATACATCATAAATAAGATACATTACATCACTATAATGTACGAACCTGCCCGGTCCGCGGGAGATTTGTGGGAACACAAGCCGGTCCGTGGGTCAAAAAAGGTTGGGGACCACTGACACAGTGGGATGCAAGTGTCGATGGTGTTGATATCTACATCCACCTCCTTTGATTGTAGGACGTTGGCAATCTCTTGAAGGAACATCCATTGCGCCTGGTTCTCCTCAGTTTTGGACTGCCCTATCTTGTGACGCGGCTGTAATTCGGAGCCCTGTGTGGATCACATCGTTCACTTGTGCATTCTGATCCATCTCATCAGGTACATTTCTCATTTGCTCAGGGATATTTTCCTTTGCTTCCTTCTCTTCCTCAAGAGTGGTGAGCAAGGCAGCATTTTCTTCCTGTAATGCCTTGATATCATCCTGTAGAACCGTAACATCCTTGCATAATGCTCTATTTTTTCCAGAAGGGTTTTAACCTCCTTAAGCACACAAGGCAGTGTTTTCATCTTGCAAACTCCTTGATGTCTTCTCTTAGTGCCTTGGTATCCTTGCTTGGTGCTCTAATTTCCTCCATAAGGTTTATGACATCATCGTGGACCCCATGGTCGTTTCAATGAGGCAGACACAGAAGATAATGCTTTGTTTGTGAAAATATTGCTGGGTTTGTGTTTGCAGATACCTAAATTCCCACTCTATGCTTTGTATCTCATTCTTCTTCAAGGTGTGTCACATTATCACATTTTTGCGCTTAAGAATATTTTGAATTCTGAAACTGTTTTTTCATTCGAGGCACTGTCCTCCTCCTCGTCCAACAGCCAGACTGGCCCTATTCTGATTTGGAATCCGTATTTAGAGGCCCAGCATCATTTTGCTTTGTGTTTGGAATGGAATGGTGAGGCAATCGCTTTGAAATTCAGCAGTCAGCCAGTTACAGTAGCTTGACTTGCGAGCAGCTATCAGCGCTTGTAACTAGTTTATTTCAAGGAATGTGTACCCCTCACCGATCCGAGGTAAAGTTGCGGGAGTCAGCAAGCAGTTCTGGTCTTGTGTTGGTGAAGTGCAGTCAGGAAGGCACCAAATGGGTTGAGATTTCTAGTATTGTCAGCAGAGCTCCCGCCATGTACGCCCTTCCAGTCAACAGCACTAACATCACCTCATGTTGCAGCATGATCATGCACGGCCCCATCTTGCAAGTATACATACACAATTCCTGGAAGCTGAAAACATTCCAGTATGCCTAAAACCATTTTTCACCTCATGAACAAGACTGGCACACCTGCCCACGACTCACTCCTGTTTTATACATTTTACTTCTGTTTTAGGAGGAGTTGGGTGGTTTTTTTTAGCTTTTGATGAGCTGATGAACAGCTGACTTCACTTTAATGCAATAAATTGCTTTTTTGTCTAAGTCCCATTTTGAAGCTATCTATATACTGTATATCTATCAGTAACACCAGTCAGTTGTGGACTACCCGTCTGAGTGAAGATGGAATTTTACTGGTGTCAACACTTGAGTGGTTGACGCACCCCCCACCCTTTCCTCCACTGATGTAGGAAACACAAGGAGACGAGTGAAGAGGGGGAGTCTTGAACTGTGGATGGGGGTGGGGCACCAACATGTGTGCCTGCATGTTTGTGCACGGCGCACCCTGCAGTCGCTGCAAGGGCATGGGGGTGTTGAGGCCACATATTAGCCAGCAGCAATAAAGGAAGTCAAGGAAATGTACAAGGCCTTTCAGCATCTGAGCTCAAATTCCGTTCTTTTTTTCACTTTCGGCTTTTCTCCGTCAGAAGCCGCTGCAGCGAGTCCAAGGCATGAAGGGTTTAGGTCTACTTTTTATGCCGGGTGCCCTTCCTGAAGCGTGTGTGCCGTTACACCAGCAGCGATGCCAGGTCAAATGCCATTACTTTGAAAAAAGAAAACTGCCCACAATCACGTGAGACATCACCATGGCGATTGCACTGCGGAATGTAGCCTCTAAGTCGTCTGGGGGTGGGGGTGGGAGTGTGTTTGGGTGTCAAAGGTAGTCACATGTCTGCTCTCACGCCTCCCCTACTTGAGCCAATCAAAGAGTGCCTTTGAGAAACAAGCAGGAAGAATCCTTTTACGTCTCCAACTTCCTGCTGCCCAGATGAACATCTACTCCATGAGTGTCATCTATTCTGCTTTTAGGGGTTGTCTTGTTCTCCTGATGTCAAAGGTGAGCAGCGTGAGGAAGAGGACTGAAGCAGGACATTCATTCATTCATGCGTCACACACCTTCATCTCCTTGTTAGAAAACACTTCAAGCTCCCAGGTCGCTCCAACGGCAAAGAACACAGGAACGCATGGACGACGTGTGATTGGCTGATTTTTGAGTATTCTTTGTTTGCTTACCTTTTTTCAGGTGTCATGTGCCACACGTGCACCCCACATACGTAATTCATGCAGCCAACGCATGCTCAGATATTTCTTACATCCTCCATGAGTGTCATGTAAGTTGCTCACGTATTTCCTGCACCGTGAGAGTGCAGCACTCACATGAAAACTGGGTTGTGTGAAGATGCAGAGGACTTTTGGCCAACGCAGCTTTGCAGAATTGTTGTCATTCAGCCACATTGGAGGCTTTTCCTTTTTAAGGTCATGCCACAGCATCTCAGTAGGATTCAGGTCAGGACTTGGACTAGACCACTCCAAAATCTTCATCCATTCAGAGGTGGACTTGCTGGTGTGTTTTGGATCATTGTCCTGCTGCAGAACCCAAGTTGCTTTCAGCTTGAGGTCACCAACATTCTCCTTCAGCACAATTCATGCTTCCATTTATCACAGCAAGTCTTCCAGGTCCTGAAGACCATGACACTACCACCACCGTGTTTTACTGTTGATATCATGGTCATTTTCTGAGAGACACACAGCTTCCAAAAAGTTCAACTTGTGAGTATTTTCCCAAAGGTCTTGGGGATCATCAAGATGTTTTGGGGCCTTAATGTTGTTTTTGTTCATCAGTGGTTTTGGTCTTGGAACTCATTTGTGCCCAGTGTCTTTCTTATGGTGGAGTCATGAACTCTGACCTTCACTGAGGCAAGTGAGGCCTGCAGTTCTTTGGATGTTGTGGGGTCTTTTGTGACCTCTTGGACGAGTCGTGGCTGCGCTCTTGGGGTCATTTTGGTTGGTCGGCCACTCCTGGGAAGGTTCACCGCTGTTCCATGTTTTGACCATTTGTGGATAATGGCTCTCACTGTGGTTAGCTGGAGTCCCAAAGCTTTAGAAATGACTTTATAACCTTTTCCACACTGATAGATCTCAATTCATCTCAGTTACGTTACGTTATGTTTTAATGGGGGCGGCAATCATTTTTTTCACACAGGGACATGTAGCTTTGGATATTTTTTCTCCCTTCATAATAAAAGGTTTCATTTAAAAAGTGCACAAAGAACCCCAATATACTGTATTACACATATTCCATATGGTTATTTCCTAAATTGATGAAAAATACAAATATCACAGCACATGATGTCACAGAAGCTCTGTCGTAAAAAATTGTGAGCATGTGCACAACCAATCATGTTTCCGGGACGGACCTTACGTGGTTGGTGTGCAGCACGTTGTTCTTGCAACGTTCATACAAAGCCTGCATGGAAGGCAAGTTCAGCACTTTTATGGCACGTTTGATGGACGTTGGTCTTACGACTCAGAGCACCAATGAAGCCACAGCCTCAGGTTTCATGCACGGTAGAATGAACAGAATAAGAATTTCATTGCATAGTATAACTGCTGTTTTACTGTGCACATGACAACTCTCTTGAATCTTGAATCATGGAATCATTCCGGATACTATGATCCAGAATATGAACAAATAGAAGAGCTGTGGAATTTTCATGATAGGAAGACAAGAAATGACGTTATAGAGATGCAACCAACACCGTATATATGGTGTATAAGGTATATAAGGTATATATGGTAAATATGGTATATATGTTATATAAGGTAAATATGGTATATATGGTACATATGGTATATATGGTATATAAGGTATATATGGTATATAAGGTATATATGGTAAATATGGTATATAAGGTAAATATGGTATATATGGTACATAAGGTATATATGGTAAATATGGTATATATGGTATATAAGGTATATATGGTATATATGGTATATAAGGTATATATGGTATATAAGGTAAATATGGTATATATGTTATATATGTGGTATATATGGTATATAAGGTATATAAGGTATATATGGTATATAAGGTAAATATGGTATATATGTTATATATGGTATATATGGTATATAAGGTAAATATGGCATATCAGGTATATATGGTAAATATGGTATATATGGTGTATAAGGTATATAAGGTATTAATGGTATATATGGCATATATGGTATATCAGGTATATATGGTAAATATGGTATATATGGTAAATATGGTATATAAGGTAGATATGATATATATGGTATATAAGGTATATATGGTAAATATGGTATATAAGGTAAATATGGTATATAAGGTAAATATGGTATATATGGTATATAAGGTATATGTGGTATATCAAGTATATATGGTATATATGGTATATAAGGTATATATGGTATCTAAGGTATATATGGTAAATATGGCATATATGGTATATATGGTATATAAGGTATATATGGTAAATATGGTATATATGGCATATCAGGTATATATGGTAAATATGGTATATATGGTGTATAAGGTATATAAGGTATTAATGGTATATATGGCATATATGGTATATCAGGTATATATGGTAAATATGGTATATATGGTAAATATGGTATATAAGGTATATATGATATATATGGTATATAAGGTATATATGGTAAATATGGTATATATGGTATATAAGGTATATATGGTATATAAGGTATATATGATATATATGGTATATAAGGTGTATATGGTATATAAGGTATATATGATATATATGGCATATATGGTATATATGGTATATAAGGTATATATGGTAAATATGGTAAATATGGCATATCAGGTATATATGGTAAATATGGTATATATGGTGTATAAGGTATATATGGTAAATATGGTATATATGGTATATAAGATATATATGGTATATATCGTATATATGGTATATATGGGACATAAGGTGTATATGGTATATAAGGTATATATGATATATATGGCATATATGGTATATAAGGTATATATGGTAAATATGGTATATATGGTGTATAAGGTATATATGGTAAATATGGTATATATGGTATATATGGTATATATGGTATATATCGTATATAAGGTATATATGGTATATATGGTATATAAGGTATAAATGGTATATATGGTATATATGTTATATATGGTAAATAAGGTATATATTGTATATAAGGTGTATATGGTAAATATGGTATATATGGTATATAAGGTATATATGGTATATATGGT
This sequence comes from Dunckerocampus dactyliophorus, assembly GCF_027744805.1. Taxonomy (NCBI): domain Eukaryota; kingdom Metazoa; phylum Chordata; class Actinopteri; order Syngnathiformes; family Syngnathidae; genus Dunckerocampus; species Dunckerocampus dactyliophorus. The sequence goes on from NC_072828.1 coordinate 617,337, forward strand.
ATATAAGTTATATATATTGTAAATATGGTATATATGGTATATAAGGTATATATGGTATATGTGGTATATATGGTAAATATGGTATATATGGTATATATGATATATATGGTATATATGATATATATGGTATATAAGGTATATATGGTATCTAAGGTATATATGGTAAATATGGTATATATGGTATATATGGTAAATATGGTATATAAGGTATTAATGGTATATATGGCATATATGGTATATCAGGTATATATGGTAAATATGGTATATATGGTATATAAGGTATATATGGTAAATATGGTATTTATGGTATATAAGGTATACCTGTATATGATATATATGGTATATAAGGTATATATGGTATATAAGGTATATATCGTATATATGGTATATATGGTATATAAGGTGTATATGGTATATAAGGTATTTATGATATATATGGCATATATGGTATATATGGTATATAAGGTATATATGGTTAATATGGTATATATGGCATATCAGGTATATATGGTAAATATGGTATATATGGTGTATAAGGTATATATGGTAAATATGGTATATATGGTATATATGGTATATATCGTATATAAGGTATATATGGTATATATGGTATATAAGGTATATATCGTATATAAGGTATATATATGGTATACAGCCAAGACAATGTGGAATCTGGATGTGTTGGATCTTCCAAGCTATGGAGCTACATCCACAAGAAAACCACCATGACAGAAAATGCCATTTTTGGGAATAACTAACATTGATATCATTATGAATCCAATTTCAATCCAATTGAAAATGCAGGGTCAGGGTGTACATCAAATACATGTAGCACTAATATTTATGCTGTAAATCACAATATGGGGGGGGAACTATGGCGCTTGGGGGAGGTCTGCGCTCTCCGAGTGCTCTTCTATTCTATTATTTAGTTTTTTAAGGCTACAGCGCTTGAAGGCATTTATGCAAACCAGACAAGACTTGTTCCTTAAGGAGTTTACTCACGTGGTGTTTTTGGTCCCCAAAACCAACTACTGCCTGCAAAACAGGCCCAGATGATGGGATGTTCTTTGCTAACACAGCAAATAGTGGAGCAGGTTTGCATGCTACAGTACACCTTAGAGTTTTGCTCCTCAACAGCAGCTCCTGTCCCGCGTGTTGTTTTAAAGAAAGCTGGCGTCCTGTCATGACCCGGGAGTCCTAGAATTCGTATAGGCTGCTACGCCTCAATGCGTCAACACTGCACCATGCAGAGACTCAAACATGGATGCAGAGCACAAAAACATTTCACCTTTCAAGGCCAATATTTTTCTTGAACGTGGAAACACAAATGTTCACATTTCTGTTTGGGTTCCATAGGGTCTTTGTCAGTGCTGGGAGACTGGAATGTTCCCACCCCAGCGTTGATGGGAACCTTTCTACTGTTCAACACAATTAGATACACGCTAACGTTAACGCAGTTAGATACACGCTAATGCTAACGCAGTTAGATACACGCTAATGCTAACGCAAGTAGATGCACGCTAATGCCAACGCAGTTAGATACATGTTAATGCAGTTAGATACACGCTAATGCTAACGCAGTTAGATACACCCTAATGCTAACGCAGTGAGATACACGCTAATGCTAACGCAGTTAGATACACGCTAATGCTAACGCAAGTAGATGCACGCTAATGCCAACGCAGTTAGATACATGTTAATGCAGTTAGATACACGCTAATGCTAACGCAGTTAGATACACCCTAATGTTAACGCAGTTAGATACACGCTAATGCTAACGCAGTTCGATACACGCTAATGGTAACGCAATTATATACACGCTAATGCTAACGTAGTGAGATACATGCTAATGCTAACGCGATTAGATAAACTCTAATACTAACGCAATTATATACACACTAATGCTAACGCAGTTAGATACACGCTATTGCTAACGCAATTGGATACACGCTAATGCTAAGATAATTACATACACGGTAATGCTAACACAATTACATACATGTTAATGCTAAAATAATTAGATACATGCTAATGCTAAGACAACTAGATACATGCTAATGCTAAGACAATTAGCTACATGCTAATGCTAAGATTGCATTGCTGCAGATGAAGGATGAGTGATGAGGACCTGAGGGTTTCATGTGATGTGTTTGCAGAGTGACTGTCTTCCAACTCACCAGGCTTGCCCTCCCAGGCAAGGCCCAGTACTCCGCTGTAATCTCGGTTGGTGAGCAGGTACGACAGGCAGAAGTTGCCCCAGTTGTTTTCCGAGTAGAGACTCAGCAGCCTCTCTGGTCCAATGTAGAGAGGATGCAGAGGATCCTCTTTGTTCTCCTCCGTCATCACCTGACCAGGACAGGAAGGACTAAGCATGAGACTGGTGTTGAGCCGTGATGCATGATGGATACAACTTTAGCTCTCACAGTGAGGGACTTCACTTGAAAGTGGACCAGCTTGATGCCATCAAAGTCCACCTTGTCGTATACGTCATTGACAGCACGCATGTATGAAGACACCTGGAACCAGAACACGCAGACATGAGGAAATCACCTGATCATCATCACAGCTGCACCATGTGACCACCTGCAGTACGACAGCTGATGTCTTTACAGTACGACCACAAATACCGAACTTGGAAAATTTTCAGAATCACTTGGTTGATTGCAAGGAAGCAGGGTATCCTATGCAGTACTCTTCCTTCGAAAAGTATCCTATACAGTACTGTACTGTATCCTATACAGTACAGTACTGTATTCTATACAGTACTCTTCCTTGGAAAAGTATCCTATACAGTACTGTACTGTATCCTATACAGTACTCTTCCTTGGAAAAGTATCCTATACAGTACTGTACTGTATCCTATACAAAGTACTCAGTAGGATGTGGCAAGGATAAACCCACGCCAACGGACATCCGCTTTGGCAAGTGAGAGATGCGAATGCTAACCCGTGTATCGAGATGATGCACACCCCTACCAGTCACCCCCCTTCAATCGATGAGGCATGCAGACGATAGATGGTTCACACACAATAAGGTCAAAACCCAGACCTCAATCCAATCAAGAATTTATGGCCGGACTCAATCCTGGAGTTTGAGCTGTTTTACAAGGAGGGATTGTGGCAGGGGTGGGGGTGGGGTGGGGGTTGACTGCTAATCCATTGTGTTCCAATCCCAGCTAACACTTTACAATAAGATGACAGCAGCTCATGAGGAACAAACCTACCTAACCCTAGCCACTACTCATTAGTTCCTCATTAGTTCTTCATTAGTTTCTCAGGAACTAGTCTAAATTGATGTGCCTTGGTCATTAGTTCCTCCTTAGTTCTGCATTAGTTCCTCTGTACCTACTCCACTCATTAGTTCCTCATTAGTTCTTCATTAGTTCCTCAGTACCTAGTCATTAGTTCTTCATTAGTTCCTCTGTAACTACTCTACTCATTAGTTCCTCCTTAGTTCTTCATTAGTTCCTCAGTAACTAGTCTAAATGTATGTGCCTTAGTCATTAGTTCCTCATTAGTTTCTCAGGAACTAGTCTAAATTTATGTGCTTTAGTCATTATTTCCTCCTTAGTTCTTCATTAATTCTTCAGTAACTAGTCTAAATTGATGTGCCTTCGTCATTAGTTCCTCCTTAGTTCTTCATTAGTTCCTCAGTAACTACTCATTAGTTCTTCATTAGTTCCTCTGTAACTGCTCTACTCATTAGTTCCTCGTTGGTTCTTCATTAGTTCTTCAGTAACTAGTCTAAATTTATGTGCGTTAGTCATTGTTTCCTCTTTAGTTCATTAGTTCCTCAGTAACTACTCATTAGTTCCTCATTGGTTCTTCATTAGTTCCTCAGTAACTAGTCTAAATGTATGTGCCTTGGTCATTAGTTCCCCCGAATCAATTGACTACTAAATAGAAGGTAGAGTAACACTACATTCAGTATACAGTAGTAGTAGTACTGTATGTACAGTATACAGGAGTAGTAGTACTGTATGTACAGTAGTAGGGATGATCCCACCAGGGTTTTATGTTGCCGATTCCATTAGCGATCATCCATGAGTGAGATCTGCCAATACCAATCCCATGGATTGAGCGTAGATTTTCAACATATTTATGATGAGTGGTATTGCCAGGGCCGCCATGAGACAATTCCAAGGGCCCCCGGCAAGGAGGTCATTATAGGCCTGTCACCATCACTGATTTTCATGGTCGATAATTGTGCTCCAAATTATCGATGATAATCGATTTTTTGAGACAATTTTTTCATGAATTACAGTATATGGCATAAAATGTATGCCACGTAACCACAGTGCATGAGGCTAACTGCTAGCACTCACGAGTAGCCCCGCCTCCACAAAGAGGCTGAATGGGGGGAGGGTTCACTCTCCCTGTTCATTCCACGAAAGAACCAATGCACAGAGACGCATGCAGAGTGAAACCTCCTGTCATCCAGCCCGTGTGGCCCAGAGACCAGCAGATGGAACACGTGCATACGTACATGTCCGTTTATCGGCAACGGCAAAATTATCGACTTCATTTTTTAAAAAAATGGTTTGATTAATCCATTTATTTGTTATTGTGACAGGCCTCGCTAATTATGAAAAAAAAATTGGCAGATTGTTTTTTTTGTGTTTTTTTTTTTAATCTTACAGTGTTCCCTCGTTTATCACGGGGGACAGGTTCCCAAAATAAATGGGCCTAGTAGCCAACTTTATTTGTTTTCAATTATTATATACAGGATGTTTTAAGGCTGTAGAAGCCTCACCACACACTTGATACACTTTTCTCACACGCATTAACATTTTCTCACAGTTCAAGTTTCCCTTGGATTGTAATGATCAGCCTTGGATGGACACAGGAAATGATAAGGTGACTTCCCTCCTCTGAATGTGCCCCGTCCTCCGGCCTTTGCTGTAGCATCTTTGTATCCATGTTAAAACACGTTGCTCCTGCCCTTGTCCTACTCCTTCAATTTAAGACTCATTTAGCCCGTTTACCTTATTCTTCTATTATTTATTAGCGGTGACATAGCAGCTCAGGCAGTTAGCTAGTTTGCTAGCGACAGCACAAAGCAGTGACTGTGGTCTACAGCCAATCACAACACATAACACAATGGGCGGGTTCTCCCTTAGCCAATCAGGACTGATGCAGCTCTATTGTCTCCTGTGGCTCGCTAATATGCTAGTACAGGCACGTAAACACATGCTGAGACCTGGTTTTCTTGTAACTCAAGATAACAAAATAAAGAGAATAAAATAAGTAAATATCTGTATTAAATAGTGTGGTATTTAAGTTAAAAGAGAATAAATAGTGCGTCCAACTTGCATCACTACTAGAGCTGCCAACTATTTGTCTCTTATTTATGACGGGCAACATTTCAGCTGTTATTTACCAAGCACTAAGCATTAGCCGAACTTCCTTTCACATAGCAACATACAAAGGAATGCTACACCTAGCGTCCAAAACAAAAACACAGCGTTACCTTTGGCTAGTGTGTTCATTATTGTGGTGTACACAGTTGCCCTCTTGTGTGGCTAAACAAGGCAACTAAAATCAATTTGCCTTTCATCATAGAGTAAGGGTTAAGGCTAGGGTTAGAGTTAGAGTTAGAGTTAGAGTTAGAGTTAGGGTTAGAGTTAGAGTTTGGGTTAGGCGTTTGAGTTAGGGTTAGCGTTAGGGTTAGAGTTAGAGTTAGACTTAGAGTAGGAGTTAGGGTTAGGGTTAGGGTTAGAGTTAGAGTTAGACTTAGAGTAGGAGTTAGGGTTAGGGTTAGGGTTAGGGTTAGAGTTAGAGTTAGAGTTAGAGTAGGAGTTAGGGTTAGGGTTAGAGTTAGAGTTAGAGTTAGAGTTAGAGTAGGAGTTAGGGTTAGGGTTAGAGTTAGAGTTAGCGTTAGGGTTAGAGTTACAGTTGGGGTTGGAGTTAGGGTTAGGGTTAGAGTAGGAGTTAGAGTTAGAGTTAGAGTAGGAGTTAGGGTTAGGGTTAGAGTTAGAGTTAGAGTTAGAGTTAGGGTTAGAGTTACAGTTGGGGTTGGAGTTAGGGTTAGGGTTAGAGTAGGAGTTAGAGTTAGAGTTAGAGTTAGGGTTAGAGTTAGAGTTTGGGTTAGGCGTTTGAGTTAGGGTTAGCGTTAGGGTTAGAGTTAGAGTTAGACTTAGAGTAGGAGTTAGGGTTAGGGTTAGGGTTAGAGTTAGAGTTAGACTTAGAGTAGGAGTTAGGGTTAGGGTTAGAGTTAGAGTTAGGGTTAGAGTAGGGGTTAGGGTTAGGGTTAGAGTTAGAGTTAGAGTTAGGGTTAGAGTTACAGTTGGGGTTGGAGTTAGGGTTAGGGTTAGAGTAGGAGTTAGAGTTAGAGTTAGAGTAGGGGTTAGGGTTAGGGTTAGGGTTAGAGCGTGAAGGTCAGAGCGTATACCTCAGGAGATGCATCACACACAAAACCCAAGAAGGAGCGGGGTGGGGCGGGCTGATTTCTTTGACTTTACTAGTAAATGTTGACACCTTGGACAAAGGAGACAGGGAAAGCAGGTCAGCAGGTGATTGACAACAAAAGATGGTGTCATGGCATCACTTACAGCATATTTTCATACCACCTTGCAAGCCTGGCATGAAGCCAGGGACAACAACGTGTGTGTGTGTGTGTGTGTGTGTGTGTGTGTGTGTGTGTGTGTGTGTGTGTGTGTGAGATTGCTTTGTGCGGAAAGAATGCAAAGAAGGTCAGTGGAAGAGATGAGAGAACAGACAAGAAGCTAAGCTAACTCCAGTGGATGTCCTACACTCACAATATCACAAGTTGAACAAAGAAGCTAAGCTCCAGTAAGAAGTTGGTTTCCCTCACTAGTTTTACCCACAGTTCAACACAGTGGATTTTGGGGATGAGCGCTGAAATGTTCATGTGTGTTTATATATCAGCAGTATGTCCAGTAATGTATGTATACATGTACTGTACATGTATGGTGTATAATGTATGTATACATGTACATGTACTGTACATGTATGGTGTATAATGTATGTATACATGTACTGTACATGTATGGTGTATAATGTATGTATACATGTACAGTACATGTATGGTGTATAATGTATGTATACATGTACATGTATCATTGTGCCTTCATCTGCACAAATCCGTGTGCGCTCCGAATGAGCTACAAATCTCTTCATAGTACGACGGTCACGCATAAGCGTTGGTGAAATATCGAAGGGTTTCATACCTTGTCCAAGGCATTCAACTCATTTCATGCTTTTTGGCACTAGAGAGATTCTTTTTCTTTCCCGTATTGCTTGAAAATGGTGGTGTGCTTCATAATGTGGAATGTCCTTTCTAAGTCGTTTTTCCTTTAAGTTGACTCTGAGACTGATTTCACTGACCCAAAGAGCACAATACTACCCATGGCTTTCACTGGAAAACAAAACATTTCACCTTTATGACACTTAAACACAATCTGCATAATAACCTGGTGTGTAGTCTACATCCTGTATTCTATCATACCATTCTGTCATCACATACTGTGACATGTCAAATACAGCAAAGTCATCTTAAATCAGGGCTGAGGTGTCAGGGAGGAAGAGGCAGGGATACTCTCAGTATCAGTGTCTTCATGCATACAAAGAAATACAATCAGGTTCTCCATAGTACCGTAATCCCTCGCTATATGGCATTTTGAATATCGCTCCCTCCCTATATCACCATGTTTCAAATAATACTCAATAAATGAATGATGTTTGGTGGCTGACTATGGCCTAGTATTAGTCAAATGTATACAAAGACAACTTATATGGAGTACTGTGGTCACTAGCCATCAAGGGACAGACTCGCCATGGCCGAGATCGAGTCAAAAAAGGTTCTCCTCTCATTCTGTGTGGAAGTGGTACGTTTTTGGCTTCTTTGTCCTTCTTCCCCACTCCATTTGAAAGTGTTGGTATGCTAGTGTGGCCAGCTGTTATGTCCCTGCAGTGATTCCATGGCCTGAGCAATGTGGTGTAAACAAAGAATAATAGGAGTGTAAAAGTGACTGTAGGGGTGTTATCTCATGTCTAGAAGGCTCTGATCAAGTTAAAAAGCATATTTAGAAAGTCATAAACAAGGTTTCTATGCTCTAACTACAAAAGTACTCATTTTATTAATGCTGAGTCATATATCAGGGAAATTCATTGAACTGGAACCAATCACCTGCCATAAATGAGGGATTATTGCATGGCAGAAAGTAACTAAGAAGCACTGCTTTAAAGGGCACGTATTTCATGAAAAGTACAAGTACAGAAAAGTACCAATACTCATTTGTTTGTTCCCAATGTTAAAAGCTACCTAGCAAAGAGGAAACAATTTGTCAAGCTAGGAGAATACACATCTGGGAGTTTATACACCACATGTGGAGTACCCCAGGGGTCCATACTGGGACCACAAGTGTTCACTTTGTACATCAATGACGTTTGTAAAGTAACAAAGGAGTTAAAGTTGGTCTTATTTGCAGATGATATCACCGCTTTTTGTTGTGGGGAAAGCACACAAGAACTCATTAAAAAGGTCAAGGATGAAAAGGTCATATTAAAGTCATGGTTTGACAGGAACAGATGATCCTTGAACTTAAGTAAAACTAAAATAATGCTATTTGGAAGTAGCAGAAAAGACACAGACCACCAAATACAAATAGACGGAGTGGACATTGAAAAAGTGGAAGAATATAAATTCCTTGGGATTGTAATAGATGAAAAAATGAGTTGGAAATCTCATATTAAAAATATACAACAAAAGGTGGTGAGAAATATCTCTATATTGAATAAAGCAAAATATGTTCTTGATCATAAATCACTCCACATCCTGCACTGTTCCTTAGTATTAGCATATTTAATGTATTGTGTGGAGATATGGGAAATAATTATAAAAGCAATCTTCACTCACTCACTGTACTCATAATGTATTCATTCATAATACCAAGTATAGACAACATACACACCTTTATTTTTAATATCACATATTAGTGATGATCATTCATAATACCAAGTATAGACAACATACACACCTTTATTTTTAATATCACATATTAAAATTAGCAGGTTTAGTATTCTTTCAAACCACTAGAATAATGTATAAAGTTAATAACAATTCGTTACCCAAAAACCTCATCCAGTATTTCTCAATCAGAGAGGAGAAATATGATCTTAGAGGAAAGTTCAACTTAAAACATTTATACGCCAGAACTACGCTGAAAACACACAGCATTTCCGTGTGTGGAATTAAACGATGGAAGGGATTGAGTAAGGAAGTCCAACAAAGTACAGAGATGAGCACATTCATAAACAATACAAGCAGTTGATGTTTGCTAAATACAAGCAGAAGAGTCTTGATCATCACAATGATGTTCTGTCAGGTTTGTTATTTTTATTTTTTTTTGTTTATAAAAAAAAAGTTCTGTTCTTTATTCATATTTATTTTAAACATTTATTTATTTATTATTTATTATTACTATTATTATTATTATTATTATTATTATTATTAATGTATATATATAGGCCGCACGGTGGTCTAGTGGTTAGCACGTTGGCCAACACAGGAACAGCCTGGAGATCGGGAAGACCTGGGTTGGATTCTCCATTGGGGCATTTCTGTGTGGAGTTTGCATGTTCTCCCCGTTTGCGCGTGGGTTTTCTCCGGGCACTCCGGCTTCCTCCCACATTCCAAAAACATGCAGGTGAGGTTAATTGATGACTCTAAATTGTCCATAGGTGTGAATGTGAGTGTGAATGGTTGTTTGTCTATATGTGCCCTGCCATTGGCTGGCGACCAGTCCAGGGTGTACCCCGCCTGTCGCCCGAAATCAGCTGGGATAGGCTCCAGCATGCCCCCGCGACCCTAATGAGGATGAAGCGGTATAGAAAATGGATGGATGGATGGATGTATATATGTGTATATATATATATATATATATATATATATATATATATATATATATATATATATATATATATATATATATATATATACACAGTCAAACCTGTCTTAGCAGCCACCTTTATAGAACGGCCACCTGCCTATAGCAGCCACTGAAAAATCCCCCCCAGCAAATGTACATGTTATAGACCCTGTGTATAGCAGTCACCTGTCCAACGCGGCCAGCGGCCACCCATTTTGTCTCCCTTGGTCAATATCTGACCGCATATAGCGGCCAAATTACCAACTCAAGTAGAAGCTTCATGCACGAAAATGTTTTGTTTTTCAATCAATGAAGCCGTCGCGTGTAGACTTTAATTACTGAGTCCTAGCTCAGTCACAATCATTCACAAGATCCACACAAACTGTCAGTTGTTCCACATAAAAAAGCCGTCTTCTTTTGAGCTTGCTATTTCCTGGTCAAACATGCAACTTTAAGAGCATTTGCACCAAAACATTACCGCAAAGTATGCTGGGAACAGGACGTGCTCCCAGCGACGCTACAATAAAAAAAAAACATACGCTAGCATGCATGCGGCAGCGGGAGCAAAACTGAGTTGTGTTGTACTTAATTGAAGTATTTTAGAATGTACTCACGTTATTTTTCATCAATCCTCATCCACAAATCCATCAAAGTCCTCATCTTCTGTATTCGACACAAACAAAGCCGTCTTCTTTTCCGTTCGCTACTAGTCTGTTAACTTGTCAGTGTTATTCAGCTCCGAAGCAAAGAAGGAAACTTCTCCTGTTGCTTCTGCCAACTTTATTTCGTGAACGCGGCCACCAGACAGCAGCTCAGAACACACACACATCTCTCAGCATCGTCTCTCCTTCCTGCTTGCCCACAAGGCAAAGGTTAAACAAGCCCCACTACATAGCTGTCCAGCCAATGCCTGTAAGAAATGACAGCGTTTATTTCCTGGTGTGCACTGGTCAATACTGTAATGCCGCTTGTTGTGGGGAAGGAGAGACTCACGTCGCCGATGCACTTTAATGGCTTTATTAACAGCGGAGAACACTGCAGGACTTTACATCCATGCCAACATAAACACACTTCCCAACTCTCTCCAAACTCACAGCTAGCACTGAGCCTAGCTCTCCTGCTCGGGACGCCCACCGTCACTTCCCGTCACTTCCTGATGAACTAAAGCTGTAATGACACTCTGCCGTATAAAAAGTAAAATATTAAAAACAAGCGTAAGACATTACTAGCACAGCTTTGTTCTGTGGGTGGTGGATATATTCTATCAGTTATTATTAAGCCTCTAGCTTCCTTTTAGTAAGTAAAAACCTTGGCTATGATTGCACTACATTGTCATGTAGACCTACAAAGTACACTTGGAAGAACAAGAGGTAAATAAATGTATTGCAACTGATGTGAAACTGATGAGGGGTAGGATTAAATAAGCTTTGCTTCTTCCTACTCCTTTTTGGACATGCAAAATTGTGAATTGTACTATGTGATGTGCTCCTGTTTGACTCATGCATGTTCAGGATGAATTAAAACCATGAACCATGATAATAACAAGCCTAGTAGTGCTGTACAACTTTTATCCGCAGTCCGCAGTGCCCTCTACTGGTCAACATTCAAACTGGACGCCAACCTGTCTATAGAGGCCAAATGTCTATAGCGGCCATTTTTGCAGACTTCCTCTAGAGGCCGTGAGAGACAAGTTTGACTGTATATATAATATATATATATATATATATATATATATATATATATATATATATATTTTTTTTTTTTTTTTGGGGGGGGGGGGGGTCCTTACCGTTATCTATTATGTATTATCCTGACTACCACAGAAAACATGACATGGAATGCAGGAAGTGAACAACATGAACAACAACAAAAAAAAAAAAGGAAGTGAACAACATGTACTGTACTAGATGTAGAATGGATGGGGGGTAGGATTAAATAAGCTTTGCTTCTTCCTACTCCTTTTGGACATGTGGAACTGTCAAAGAATGATTCATGAGATGTATTCCATTGTAACCTTCATGTTCAAATCAACTAAATCAAACCAAGGTTATGGCTGTGTGAAGATCACCTGAGCAACAACTGCTTTCAGCGACTTGAACTTCTTGAAGTAGAGGTGGTCGGCAGTGAGGTGCAGCAAGCAGGTGATCTTGGCCTCCTCCGCCGTTCTCCTCCCCCGGCTCACTGCTGCCTCCTGTGGGACGGCGAGAGGAAAGGTCACATGGGTTGGGGTGGTGGGTTGTGTGGGGGGGGCACAACTGAGAAAGGACAACTGATGGGAACAACATCTGCTCAGACCATTTGATAACATCCCAAGACTGGAAGTGATGTACAGAGGTAGGCATGTTGTTATGAACCAAAGGAATCAATGTTGACAATGGACGCTGGGGACAACACCCCCCCCCCCCCACTTTGTTGAACAATAAGCTGGCTAGCCAAAGAGAACATTAGCTGAACACTGTAAGTCTGGTGGATGTCTCCTGGAACACTTTTGTTTACACGCTCAAAGTTGAGCATTGCTGAATAGCGACTGTCATTCAACTGCTCCTCGTAAATAGTTGGATTATATACACTACATAATATATGTGCTATGTACACTATATAATATATGTGCTATGTACACTATATAATATATGTGCTATGTACACTATATAATATATGTGCTATATACACTATATAATATATGTGCTATGTACACTATATAATATATGTGCTATATACACTACATAATATATGTGCTATGTACACTATATAATATATGTGCTATGTACACTATATAATATATGTGCTATATACACTACATAATATATGTGCTATATACACTATATAATATACTGTATGTGCTATATACACTACATAATATATGTGCTATGTACACTACATAATATATGTGCTATGTACACTATATAATATATGTGCTATGTACACTATATAATATATGTGCTATGTACACTATATAATATATGTGCTATATACACTACATAATATATGTGCTATATACACTACATAATATATGTGCTATGTACACTATATAATATATGTGCTATATACACTACATAATATATGTGCTATGTACACTATATAATATATGTGCTATGTACACTATATAATATATGTGCTATGTACACTATATAATATATGTGCTATATACACTATATAATATATGTGCTATATACACTACATAATATATGTGCTATGTACACTATATAATATATGTGCTATGTACACTATATAATATATGTGCTATATACACTATATAATATATGTGCTATGTACACTATATAATATATGTGCTATGTACACTATATAATATATGTGCTATATACACTACATAATATATGTGCTCTATACACTACATAATATATGTGCTATGTACACTATATAATATATGTGCTATGTACACTATATAATATATGTGCTATGTACACTATATAATATATGTGCTATATACACTACATAATATATGTGCTATGTACACTATATAATATATGTGCTATGTACACTATATAATATATGTGCTATATACACTACATAATATATGTGCTATGTACACTATATAATATATGTGCTATATACACTACATAATATATGTGCTATATACACTATATAATATACTGTATGTGCTATATACACTACATAATATATGTGCTATGTACACTACATAATATATGTGCTATGTACACTATATAATATATGTGCTATATACACCATATATGTGCTATATACACTACATAATATATGTGCTATATACACTACATAATATATGTGCTATATACACTATATAATATATGTGCTATATACACTACATTATATATGTGCTATATACACTACATAATATATGTGCTATATACACTATATAATATATGTGCTATATACACTACATAATATATGTGCTATATACACTACATAATATATGTGCTATATACACTATATAATATACTGTATGTGCTATATACACTACATAATATATGTGCTATATACACCATATATGTGCTATGTACAATATATAATATATGTGCTATATACACTATATAATATATGTGCTATATACACTACATAATATATGTGCTATATACACTACATAATATATGTGCTATGTACACTATATAATATATGTGCTATGTACACTATATAATATATGTGCTATATACACTATATAATATATGTGCTATATACACTACATAATATATGTGCTATATACACTATATAATATACTGTATGTGCTATATACACTATATAATATATGTGCTATATACACTACATAATATATGTGCTATATACACTACATAATATATGTGCTATATACACTATATAATATACTGTATGTGCTATATACACTACATAATATATGTGCTATATACACTATATAATATATGTGCTATATACACTACATAATATATGTGCTATATACACTACATAATATATGTGCTATATACACTACATAATATATGTGCTATATACACTATATAATATACTGTATGTGCTATATACACTACATAATATATGTGCTATATACACTATATAATATACTGTATGTGCTATATACACTACATAATATATGTGCTATATACACTATATATGTGCTATATACACTACATAATATATGTGCTATATACACTATATAATATATGTGCTATATACACTATATAATATATGTGCTATATACACTACATAATATATGTGCTATATACACTATATAATATATGTTCTATATACACTACATAATATATGTGCTATATACACTACATAATATATGTGCTATATACACTATATAATATATGTGCTATATACACTACATAATATATGTGCTATATACACTACATAATATATGTGCTATATACACTATATAATATATGTGCTATATACACTATATAATATATGTGCTATATACACTACATAATATATGTGCTCTATACACTACATAATATATGTACTATATACACTATATAATATACGTCTGTGTAGGCTCTCAGTCGTACAGGAGTTGTCCATCGAGGGAAAGGTTTCTTGAGATGTCATCTGTACTTCTGTGAAGAAAGTGTCGGATGTTTCGCTCCTCATCCGAAGAGCTTCGTCAGCAAACTAATAAGTGCTGGTAGCCTCGGCCTTAAATCTTAAGAGAACAAAACTTAGTGCTGACCACATCTGCCAATTATTGGAAATTTGCCTTAACACCACATATTTTCAGTTTAGAGGCAAATTTTACAGACAAATTCATGGTTGTGCTATGGGCTCACCAGTCTCACCCATAGTGGCGAATCTGTACATGGAAGAGATGGAGAAACAGGCTCTCACTTCCTTCTCAGGGACAAAACCAAGGCACTGGTTTAGATACGTGGATGACACCTTTGTCATAATCAAAAAACAAGAAATTCAGTCTTTCAGAGATCATATCAATGCGGTGGACACCAATATCAAATTTACTCGCGAGGACACTAAAGAGAACCAACTAGCCTTCTTAGACTGCAAGGTAATTATAGGAGAGGACAGACAGCTACTTACAGAGGTCTTTAGAAAGGCCACACACACTGACCAATACCTGCTTTTTGAATCAAACCATCCACTACAACATAAACTAGGGGTTATTAGGACCCTCCAACATAGAGCGGAACAAATACCAACTAGTGCTGAGGGAAGGAAAAAGGAGACACAACATGTCCAGAGAGCGCTCTCAACCTGTGGGTACCCACGGTGGGCTTCTAACAAATGTCAGAAGAAGAGAGTAGGGAAAGAAACCCAAAAGCCCACAGAAGCAAAAAGGAGAGGAGTGGTAGTCCCTTATGTGGCGGGGGTCTCCGAAAAACTCCAGAGGATCTTATGGCAACACAAAATTCCTACCTATTTCAAACCAGTAAATACCCTGAGACAAAAATGAGTGCATCCTAAAGACAAGGCTCCAAACCAGAAACAGAGCAATGTGGTCTATTCCATCCACTGTAAAGATGAGGAATGCAAAGAGCACTACATTGGGGAAACTAAGCAAATGCTCCAAAAAAGGCTTTATCAACATCACAGGGACAATTCTAGTGGGCCTCAATCAGCAGTACATCTACACCTTAAAACAACCAATCACTCTTTTGAGGACAGCAAGGTAAAGATTTTGGCCAAAGAAAACAGATGGTTTGAAAGAGGAGTAAAGGAAGCTATTTTTGTCAAACAACAGAACCCATCATTGAATCGGAATGGTGGTTTGAGGTTTAATTTGGACCCTGTGTTCAGCAGGTTACTGAGACCAAAACCCACAGCTCTTAGTCTTGCAAATGAGGTGGAGCCAGGGCCGAGCCAGAACAATAGATGCTAATGAACCAGTATCAGAGTCGTTCATACCCAACTCAGGGAGCGACACTTGCCTTTTATCGGAGGTGCTAATGGCAGGAAAGGATTAGACCACAACTCCGCCCAGTCTTAGTGTAAGAAACCAATAGGAGGAGGGTGTTGGCACACCAATTCCACCCACTCCTACTGTATTTAAGGCCTAGGCTACCAGCACTTGTTAGTTCGCTGACGAAGCTCTTTGGATGAGGAGCGAAATGTCCGACACCTTCTTCACAGAAGTACAGATGACGTCTCAAGAAGCCTTTCCCTCGACTATATAATATATGTGCTATATACACTGTACAATATATGTGCTATATACAATATACACTATACAATAAGTAGTACTGTGTATGTGCTGTGTACAACATACAAGTGCAGTATATGTGCTGCATACTTACAGTATATAAAGTTGGACTTTCCTACCTCATGGGGTTTTAGGCTTTGGGCAAGTACATTTAGATGTTCTACACCACAGAATCCAGAACCAAGTCCAGTTTGCATAGTTGGCAGGACTATGGGACAACAAGCACGCATAATTAGAATGCTAACACCGACTTTCAATCAGTCAAACATCATTATTCTTCATAGACAATCAATACACGATTCTTGTTTTTTTTATTGATTTATTTATGGATTAGAAGAATGATGGGAACCACCACTGTGTCTGATATAATTTATCCTGAATCCATTCATTTATTACCGTTTAATGAACACCACCAGGTCTGATATCATTTATCCTGAATCCATTCATTTATTACGGTTTAATGAACACCACCAGGTCTGATATCATTTATCCTGAATCCATTCATTTATTACCGTTTAATGAACACCACCAGGTCTGATATCATTTATCCTGAATCCATTCATTTATTACCTTTTAATGAACACCACCAGGTCTGATATCATTTATCCTGAATCCACTAATTATTTACCATTTGATGAAAACCACTTTGTCTGATATCATTTATCCTGAATCCATATATTTATTACAGATTAATGAACACCACCAGGTCTGATATCATTTATCCTGAATCCATTCATTTATTACCGTTTGATGAACACTACCAGGTCTGATATCATTTATCCTGAATCCATTCATTTATTACCGTTTAATGAACACCACCAGGTCTGATATCATTTATCCTGAATCCATTCATTTGTTACCGTTTAATGACCACCACCAGGTCTGATATCATTTATCCTGAATCCATTAATTTATTACCATTTGATGAAAACCACGTTGTCTGATATCATTTATCCTGAATCCATTCATTTATTACCTTTTGATGAAAACCACTTTGTCTGATATCATTTATCCTGAATCCATTCGTTTATTACCGTTTGATGAAAACCACTGTGTCTGATATCATTTATCCTGAATCCATTCATTTATTACAGTTTAATGAACACCACCAGGTCTGATATCATTTATCCTGAATCCATTAATTTATTACCGTTTAATAAACACCACCAGGTCTGATATCATTTATCCTGAATCCATTAATTTATTACCGTTTAATAAACACCACCAGGTCTGATATCATTTATCCTGAATCCATTCATTTGTTACCGTTTGATGAACACTACCAGGTCTGATATCATTTATCCTGAATCCATTCATTTATTACCGTTTAATGAACACCACCAGGTCTGATATCATTTATCCTGAATCCATTCATTTGTACCGTTTGATGAACACCACCAGGTCTGATATCATTTATCCTGAATCCATTCATTTATTACGGTTTAATGAACACCACCAGGTCTGATATCATTTATCCTGAATCCATTCATTTGTACCGTTTGATGAAAACCACCAGGTCTGATATCATTTATCCTGAATCCATTCATTTGTTACCGTTTGATGAAAACCACTGTGTCTGATATCATTTATCCTGAATCCATTCATTTATTACCGTTTAATGAACACCACCAGGTCTGATATCATTTATCCTGAATCCAGTCATTTATTACGGTTTAATGAACACCACCAGGTCTGATATCATTTATCCTGAATCCATTCATTTATTACGGTTTAATGAACACCACCAGGTCTGATATCATTTATCCTGAATCTATTCATTTGTTACCGTTTGATGAACACCACCAGGTCTGATATCATTTATCATGAATTTGATAAATGAATATGTATAAGTTATTATGTATGATATATTCAGTATTTACGAGGGTGTACCCCGCCTCTTGCCCCATGTCAGCTGGGATAGGCTCCAGCATACCGCTACCACCATAGTGAGGATGGGTGGCATAGAAAATGGATATTCAGTGTTTACTTGATAGACTACCCAATGGTTGACATGTTAGCGTTTACTCCTGTATTACTGCATAATAAGTGTAGTATTCCACGTAGTTGGGCTAAGACAGTAAGACAGGAAGTGAAGTAAGGTAGGATGAAACAAGCTGTGATGTTGCATAAAGTCAAGCATAGCATTAAGCCAAGTGGCTTAATCCCCACACAGGCATTCATGAAGCATTTAGAAAACAACGTCAGAAGTTCCAGTGGAATGTAGGCCAAGGTCACTACAAGGGGAAGACTAATCAAAGTGTTCTATCCTGCTGGAGTCATAAAGTTTGGTTGTGTTCGGTCCAGGTGCAGCCAAGAATTAGCAGAAGATCGCCTGGAGATGTGCTTGTATTGTGGCTGTGGGAGCTATAAACCTCCATGATCTCCACATCTGTAAGTAAGACATGGACATCAGTGTTTTCCTTTGGCCCTTGCACATTGTGCCCATGCAGCCTTAACAATAGTATTGGGATGCCTGGCCTCTAAAGCGAAAACATAGGAAGTGAAAATGGATGAAAGCACTTTTTGCAGCTATAACAGCTTCCACTCCCCAGGGAAGACTTTGTGCAAATGTGACAGAGCCACCATCCACCACCAAGTCCAGGATGCAAGCCTCACGTATGGCCACGATCAAGTTTGGGAAATGAATCCTACAAATAACCCCTTTGACTGCACTGGCGAGAGTGTCACATGACTACGCAATCTCATTATTAAGCCTTTTAAAGGAAAAGTGCACTTATTTGGAATGTGTAAACACGTGTCTTTCCCTTTTCTGTGCGTTCTAAAGAGAGAAAAACAGTTAGCATGAGGGAGCTAACGATGCACTTATTTCCACTACAAAGCCCGCTAAAAAAAGCTCCAACGAGGTTTTCTGGTTTCTCTCCATGCTGCAAGCATGCAGTAACAGGTACATTCATGATACCATGTAATACTTACAGTATTTCCATCATTTTAAACATGAGTGGAACCGCTTTCCTGGGTGCACTGATTTGGCATAGCAACATAGATAGCGGCTAATGCTACTTGCATCATAGAGCTACAGCAGCATAGAAAGCACGTGTCTGTTTGCTACTACTAATCATGGCAGACTGACCACTGCTTTTGGACAAATGAGGATCCAGAACCTTATCGTTTTCAGCCTGAACATACGGAGGACGAGCTACAGGTTTTAGAAGCAGAGCCTGCAAGAAGACAAAGTGAAACTCGGTAGCAGAGGGGGGGCAGAGAGTCAGGACCAGCATTGGTGGTGTAAATGTGGTGCTTCCCAGCCATGCTGACAGAAATGGAGTGTTTGCGCTGCACTGATTGGTGGCACACAGTGTTAGCAAGGATGGAAATGCTTGGTGTGTCATGTTCTGTGTTCTGCTCTGCTGCCCTCTGCTGATATGTGTTGCAGCACATCCCTGAACATGACCCAGACCTAATCACACACACCTGCAGCTCATTACCACCGGCCTACTTAAGCTCCAGCCAAACTCCAGACCAGTGCCAGATTGTACTCCCTGACTCCTAGACGACCTGCTTCCTGTACCGCTTTGTCCGGCTTCCCGCTCCTTACCCTGCTCTCTGGCTCCCCGTTTACCCGAACCTTCCTGCTTAGTGTTTGTATCGACTCCTGTAAGGTTTGCCTACAGTGTATTTTTGTTATCGCTAGTTTTTGTCCTAACAGCCTTTTGCTGTTAGTGTTTTTTGTTATTGACTCTTACCCTTGCTGGATTTTCCTTGTTTGTACTTTGTGTTTTCATATTTGGACTCTTTTTTGTTCATTAAATTTTCCTTTTTGTATTTTGCCTCATTGTCTGCATTTTGGGATCCTGAATTATTCGCCGTGTTCCACGGTCTCGCATGACATGGTGTGTATGGCGAGGAGGACACTGCTCCAAGAGACTGCATCACAACCAAGGAAGAACTGTTACTTTTACCCACCTACCCAAAATCAAGTGGAAAAGACGCCCCAGACCAACCGCACCAGATGGAGTAAGTCACAGTGATATCGGGAGTGATACATGGAGCACATAGCACATGATATCCCAACACAGAAAGGAAACCTACTTTACACATCATTTGGTTGTCTATTCCTCGTTGTTCTTGTTTCCTCATCAGTACACGTTGGTGTCCTATGGCATACGTGCATTGTTAGCTCCCACATGCTAGCTGTTTTTCTCTCTTTCAAAGGCACAGAAAAGGGAAAGAAGTGTGTTCGTGTCTCACATAAGGATTGTGGACAAAAAAGTGCACTTTTCCTTGAAAAGAGAAACAGTCAATCCGAAACCAAATATGACCATGGGCTCACTTTCAAAATAGAGGAGACAGATTTGGAAATCTGTCTTTCCCAAAAGGACAGTTTGTAGAAAGTAGCACGATAGGTCGGTTGAAATAATGCTGGCCCACATGGGAGCTGTTGCATTTCTGCAAATCAATCGAGTCCAAGTCATGTAAGAGTGCATTAGGTGGAGAATCAGCACATGAACATGAGGGCACGAGGGCCATGCGGCGTTGTAGCATCTGCTGCTCACAATCCTTCCAGATTGTGTTGAGTCACATGACCTCAAATCTCTTTCACATGTTGTTTGCAGTCATGCGGGTGATGTTTAGTCAGCAAACTTCAAAGCTTGCCTGCCAACACATCCTTGGAGATGCAACACGCCATGGGATGACACCACAAACAAAAACCCACAGCCAATCACAAAGCTGCATTTTGTGCTGCATGTGACACAAGTGGAAGGAGGTGGGGACGCACAGAGTTCAAGTTGTGGATGATGCTCAGGCCCCCAGCTAAGAGCGCATGTTTGCAGTACAGAAAATAATTGACAATCAACTTGGCGCACATACCGATCCACGCAACACGCGTGCACCCCCCATGCATGCAAAGCTTTGCAAGAGTGCAAGATGGGAGCGCCATATTTGCACTGCAATCAAATAATCAATTTAAGAAATCATGAAACGATACATATATATGTACATACTATGCATTTTTATTCTATAATATGTATGTATTATAAAAATAAAAAGTTACTGTCGTAAGCATGGGCCATTTTTTAAAAGAGATTATAATTCTTATGTACATTTTCTATTCACTTTATCCTGCGCCGTTCAAACGTGAGTAAGAAATGATGCTAAAGATGAAGCAAGCACAGATTGTTCAAACCTAAATCCAACTTGAAATGGACACCCATGTCTCGAGGGACACGTCATCCCTCTCGAGGGACATTCTAGCCTTTGCTACGCTCCCAGGCGACATCCACAGGAAGTGGAAATACACGTCCTACCAGACGCATTATGTCTACCTCGTTGTGCGCTATTCCAAAGATGTGGGACCCTTGATTGTTGTTGAAACATCGTGTGCCACATTGTTGACCCTTTCCTGCAAGATAATCAGGCCCGGGGGGGAAGACAGCGCAGGATGTTGTCATTCTGTGATGTCTGGCTGCGGTGTTCAGAGGGGACGGAACAAGGCCGCATTTCCATTTCTACAAGTCGACGTAGACGCTCCCATAAATTCATTTTGCACTTAACTTTGGTCCGTAAACACGCAACTGGCTGATTGCGTGGAGACGTAAGAATATTGAGGAGGTTGCAAAAACAAAACAGGCTACAAACAATAGCCAAAACAATATCAGCAAACTGAAGCGTCTTCTCTGCACGTGGCCACGCATACAGTCGGGACTCATGTCACCTTCCTTCCTTGAATCTGTGTGTGGAAATCTGACTAAAAGTCAGCATACATCAGAAGCCCAAAATGTGTGTCTCGACAAAAATATTCAGACCTAAAAAAAAGAGGTGTGCTTCACCTGCTGTCCAAATGTGCGCACGCAACTCCATCCCACGTCATGAATATTTAATCACCCTTGATTGCATTTCGCTCGGTTCTTTTGAATCATGGCTGCTGAGAAGCCGAAGACGAAGAAGCGGAACTTCACCAAAACTGAGGCGGAAATCTTAGTCAGAGAGCTGGAGGCCCGTAAAAACATCATATGTGGAGGACACGGCAGCGGTATTACTAACAAGAGGAAGCAGGTAGCGTCTGCTGTCAACAGCTTCAGTGGAACTTCAAAAAAAGTGGTGGGACATCAAGGCACATATTTCCATTTTTAGTCAGCAAGTTTCTACATTTTTCTAATTGATAGATCAGTGTCTTGTCTTCTTAAAGCCTAGAAGGATTTCATTGACAACCTGATGTTTGTTATAATAAATATGAATCAAACACATAATATCATGAATGACGAGTATCTTTTAGTGGGGTTACTACAGTACACGCTCGTCATGTGTAATGGTGTTTATGACAAATGACATCCATCAATGTCATGTCAAATAACAACGTCAAGAACGGCGTTGATGTTTTCATGCAGTGACGGATGAATGTTTACCGGCTTCCACTGCATGTTTATTCATTATTATAATATTATTATAACGTTATTATAACGCATGATTTCACCTCACCACTTCAAATGTGCATCGCCTCTTAGCCGCGGCTCCAAAAAGTGCGTACGCCGACTACAAAGGTGAAGTAGCGGTGTGCGCATTCTCACGTCAAGCTGGGTTTTTATAGGTACCATACTTGGCATGGCAACGGGCGTATGCAACTTTTCGGCCCCATTTTGTGCGTACACAAGCTTTCTAAGTAAGGCCCCACAACTCACACAACTCTCAAGGTAAACAACATTGCCAAGATGGATGCTTTAAACCTCATTTCACTTGTGAAACACGACTGTGCCCATCCATCCATCCATCCATCCATCTTCTATGCCGCTTGTCCTCAGTAGGGCCGTGGGGGCATGCTGGAGCCTATCCCAGCTGACTTGACAGGCGGGGTACACCCTGGCCTGGTGCCAATGGCAGGGCACATATAGACAAACACTCACATTCATACCTATGGACCATTTAGAGTCTCCAATGAAGCTAACATGCATGTTTTTGGAATGTGGGAGGAAACCCACGGACACACGGGGAGAACATGCAAACTCCACACAGAGAGTTCTCCCGAGGGAGAATCCAACCCAGGTCTTCCCATCTCCAGACTGTGACTGTGTGGCCGACGTGCCCGATTGTGCTTGTCACTTACGGGATATATCCAAATGAAACAACAATCTAAATATCCATTGACTTATAAATGAAAATGATGGAACTTGTCAGGGGTGCCCAAAGGTTTTGCAGGCGACTGTATGTGGTTGGTGCTCCCCCAGCGCTGAACATTACTTGCTTGGCATAATTATAAAAATGCACGATTTGCTTTTTCCAAGTAGACAAGGTGAAATATAAAAGCTTCCAGGAGGCGCACCATCCCTCCATCCATACCAACACTTTCACACTCCTCCAGTGTGTTCCCTCACCCATGTCATCTTCACGATAGATGATGGAGTGGTGATGGATGCCGTTGCTGATGTTGTATCTGTGGGCCGCTTCCACGTGATACGTGGTGTTGAGCGTGCGGATGGTTCCTTCAAACTGGCCCTGTAACACAGATCCGTGACACGCCGAGCCACCTTCCCCTGCGAGAGCGTGAACACAGAGATAACCACGTCAGTGTGAGGGCCTCTTCTGAAGGCTCCACACGCTCACCTTCCAGTGTGCCTGAGTATAAGTGCGAGAGGTCGGGCGCTGCGGCTCCGTCTTCGCTGATCACCTCAAAGTTGTCTGAGAACTCCTGAGAGTCTCGTCTCAGGCGCAAGCGGAAAGTTCTACAGGAAACACCAACGCACGTAAGCAGCTGCACTTTCTCAAACATTGCTGTTGAAATTTCAAATGAATGTAGACTAAAACCATTTCTTCCTGGGTGCAGGCAGCCTTTTTCCCATTCTGAACTGTCATACAAGTGTAAAAAGAAGTTAGGTGCATAATTTTGAAACACAACAGAGCTGGGATATTACTGCCTGGGAGTTGAGTCTCTTCACCGTATTATTGTTGACTTATTGTTGTACTGGGCAGCCACAACAAAAATGAATGTACGCCAGTCAAACCTTGGTGTCCGGGTGTTTGTCCAATATTGCACGTAACAAACTGGCCCCTTTGCCCTGTACTGGTCATTTACAGTGGAATGATTTAGCATTGCTTTGTACAAGTACACGTACAAGTATGATTATTCTCTATCCAGTGTATTTGTTTTTAATATTGTTGGCTGTGTGGAAGAGATGAATTGGATTTACATGATTTCCAAGTGAAAAAAATGCTTTGGTTGTTGGACATTTTGGTTTTCTGGACATTTTGGAAGAAATGGATCAAAAACAGAGGTAGCACTGCTTTCCCCTCAGCCACAATGAGTTCAATTTCCATTTTTATGCTCTTTTTCTTCTGGGGCATGACAAAAAACACCCTTTAGATGCACACTGAGCATTTGTCTTGCAAGATCTGCTGATGTTTGCATCCCAGTTGTTCAAACGTTACACGATTGTCCCCCCGCCATGTGACTTTTCCATGGAGTAGAACAACTATAATTCCGGTGTATAAGACGCTACTTTTTTCTTAAACTTTGAAACCCTGGGGCTTATACATCTATGGCTAAATTCTAATATGGTGACATCTCCTTAATTTCACAACGACTTCTAATTGTTTAAATACTGTGCTCCCACGGGTCAGTGAGCAAACGCTCGCTTTTTCTTTGGCAGGAGCCAATCACGAGCTATCAGTGCGCTCACAACAAGCGTGTCAACCCGTTGGAAATGGCAGGAGGTCATATGTAACGGTATAACAATATAAAGAACGCTGAACTCATCACACAGCAACTTAACACTGAAAAGGTATACCTGACAAATATGCAAACATGTACCAATATAATTTGTAAAAAATAACTTAAAAGTTTCTCCATAAGGCATTGCATCTGAGCAACGTGTTCATTGGGGTGCTGCAATGACGTCAGCCTCTCTCTGGGCTCTCAGCTCCGGGCTCCTCTGGACCTTTTGTGTTAAGTTGCCGTGTGATGAGTTTAATGTTGTTTGACACCGTGAAGCAGATTGTTATAGTGAGTAATGACCTTCTGCGATTTCCAGTGGGTTGACAAGCTCATCCCTGAGGTGATTCATAGTTCATGATTGGCTCCTGTCAAATAATGAGCTGCTCGGTCCTCACGGACTCACGCCACAATATTCCATTTTATGACATGGACACATGTGGCTTATACACCAGTGCAGATTATACATGAACAAATCTTTTCGCTCTAAATGAAGTGGGTGTGGCTTATATTTGACAGAAGTCCAAACCTGTGAAAAGCAGTAAAGTCCAACTCCAGCGTGTGTCTCTCAGGTTGTGCGGCTCTCCGGGCTCGTAGGTGCTTCCTGTGGAGATCGTCCTTGTCGTATGATATCCCCTCGTAGTGACTTATGTACGGGCTGATCAATCCTGCAGCGCCTTGCAGTCAAGGAAAACAACAGCGGCTCGGTAAGAAAAAAAAAAAAAGTGCGGGGACCATGGACCACGACAGCAACAACAACTGTAACGACTTTTTTGCCGATAACTGATATGCCGGCAGACCCGCCCCCCTACTGTACCAGAGTATGTAAGTTATGTTACATTAACAAGGACTTAACTTAAACAGTATCCTGATGAACAATTTCCAACGGGTCAAAGTTGCTGCAGGTGATCCCAAGACAGGAAACAGAAAACCAAATTGAGAGCGCCAAACAGGAAACAATGCAAAACCAAACTGAAGTCCAGGCTGTCATGTGGAACATGACATGATATGCATTTACAATTGTTTTGTACATGAAAAACTATCAGAAAACTATAAAAACATGTTTTGTATTAAAGTTTTTGAGAGTCGCTGATGGCATCATAGACCGACGACAAAACTTCTTGTTCCGGTTGCCATTTTGTTTAGCCAGCTAATGGATGCTAACACGGTAGGACGTTTTGTAGTTAAAAAAATAGATTAAGAACACAGTTGGACTCACACAGTGTATTAACTCATTCAATACGAAAGATGAATTTATCTGTTTCTTTATAAAGCCGAACACCCGATCCCAACAACGTATTTATACGTCTTTTACATTTTTTTGCACGAGAGGCGATGACACAACTCTTCAGTCATGCATTTCACTTCAGAGCAATTTTAAACCATAAAAACTACCACAAGGTGGCAGAAGTGCATTTTGATAAGAGCACGGCAGGGATCATGTGAACAGGAGAATCACACATGACAGCAAGGAGGAAGTGGAAGAGCGTGGAGGAGTGTAGCGTGCAGAAGGTTACGTGTAGGGACATTTTAAGGCATGCACACGTGTGCACACACATTTGTTTGCATACTGTAGTTCAGTTCCCAATGTGAAAAGTGTAAATAGTTGATGGTGTTACATTTATAAATAAATTGTTTGTGTTGCTATAGTTGTTTAGATATTTGAGCAAAAAAATGTTTGTGTCAAAGTGAAAGTTATGCTTGAAATGGATCTTTTCACAAAAAGCTGCTTTTCTCCCTTTTTTAGTCGGGAATTGATATTTACCTGAAACTTACCTATGTTCTACTGCTGATCACTAAAGAAGGGAAAAAGGTACAAACAAAGGTTTTTTTCTGATGAAAGACGGGAGTCTAATGTTTGTTTTGGTAGGTTCCATGTTTATATAAGCATACAACACAATACTCTGTACGTGTGCCTTGAAAGATCAGTCCAAATGGTCTAAAATGGCCGCTACTGAAGGGGTTGTCTTTTGAAACATGGCTGGGATTGAATGAGTTAATGACATGACAAGACGTGCCCCAAGTTGTACCAAACTGGAGAATGCATGCAAACCAAGGTAAAAAATTTGTGTGAATGTGAACTGAAAAACACGCTAACCGGGGCGCATGCTAACCAAGGTTCCACTGTAGTACATGATATGCTATATGCAACATGTCATGTTTACCATTTGGGCTCATGTCATTTAAATGTCTATTTTATTTATATTCAGTTGATGTTGTTTTCAGTATATTTTTTCTATTGTCTGCTATGTTCTTGCTGCACTTCTGCTCCTCTATTCACATTTTCTTTCTGGCCACAGCTTATTTTTAGCCAGATTTGACCCCAAAAAAGAGCTGAATGTTGTTAAATCAGTGAATCGAAGTTGACTGGCCCCTTTGAGCGTGTGGAGCCTAACCCTAACCCTAACCCTTCCAAAACGGAATCACGAACGTGTACATCCTGTAAATTTGCAACAACTGTGCAAAAACCCACAAAGAAGTCTAAAAAGGAAGTGTTGATTCACTACGTACGTCCTTGTCTTGCTATATTTACCATCACATTCATGTCAACGATAGGTCACAATGACATCAGGCTGATTCTTCTGCTTTTGTTACTTTTATCCCACTTCCTCTCATCTTATTCTTATCACCACTTCCCATGCGGTGAACGAAGCTTCTTATCACTTCCAAAACTTCCAAAACATTTTCAGTCCATTCAACTAGTAAACGCTGCCTTCAGATTGTAATTCAACACAATTGACTTCGATGGTTTTACATCCATGCTCTGAGCACACATTCATCATAGCATGTCATGGGGGGGGGGGGTCCCTAGACAGAACACTACTACAAAATGACAGCACAACATGTAACATGTAAGTCAACACATTACAGGCCTTAACTACGACTATGGGGAACGATAAACAACTCTAAACACGTCACAGTAGCGCCTCTTCACAGACCAAGCGCCACAATGCATGCTGGGAGCCGACTAAAATGCAGCTATCACCGTTCCTGAGTCGAGTCATCATTTTCCACGTCTTCGAGGAGGCGCTCCTCGCCAGAACGGCAGAAAATGGGGTGGACGTCACAGAGGAAGAAGACAAACTAATTGTGAGGTTAAACAGAAAGATCCGCCAGCGTACTTAAAGTCATAAGTGTGGGCTCACTTTGGCTTTTATAGCGTGGACGAGACAACGCTGGATAACTTTGCACTATGGAAGACCTGTCTGACCAAAATACGACAACAGGCATGAACATCCACATCGTTTGTTTGCAGCTGTGGCTTGGAAGAAAAATGTTTCTTTTTCTACTGAAGTGCTAAATGTTGTGTTGTTCAGGCAAGAGACGTGTGTTAGCTTTAGGTTTTACGTCGTCGTGCTGCTCCGCCTGACCTCTCACTCTCGCCTCTTTCTGGTGAGTACGTCACTACTACACTAAATATTTATTTTGACTTGACGGCATTGATCTACTTGAGATACATGCCATGTCGTGGTTTCTCACTGACTTTAAAATAGCTAAAACATTCTTTTTGCAGCTTTGCTGCTTGCAGTCTGGTTCAAATATCCTGCAAAAATCCCACCCATTTTCAATACCACTTATCCTCATTGGGTCACGGGTAAGCTGGAACCTATCCCAGCTGAATGCAGCAAAATATACACTATGAAATTATTGATTTATTTGGTTCAACCTATCACCGTATCGAGATATCATCTTTATCATGAGCCATGTATTGTATCGTATCGGGATGTACCCTGAGATTCCCAGCCCTACTCCTGGCCTCACCCACACTCTACCTCCAGCGGCCCCCAGGTAAATTAAGTTTGAGACCGCTGACTTACAGCATTTTGCAATTTTTAACTCATTCAATCCCAACCAGTTTTCAAAAGACAACCTATTCAGCAGCGGCCATTTTAGACCATTTGTGCTGATCTTTCAAGGCACACGTACAGAACGTTGTGTTGTGTGGTTTATAAACATGGAAGCTACCAAAAGAAACATGACACTCCCATCTTTCATCAGAAAAAAGTTTGTTTCTACCTTTTTGTGTTGTTTAGCAATCAGCAGTACAACATGGGTAAGTATCAGGGAAATATCAGTTCCCAACTAAAAAAGGGAGAAAAGCAGCTTTTTGTGAAAAGATACATTTCAAGCATAACTTTCACTTTGACACAAACATTTGTTGCTTTATGAAAGCTGAAATATCTAAACAACTACACCAACATAAACAACACAAAAAACATCAAAATAACCATTTATTTACAAACATAACGCCATCAGCTATTTACACATTTTCACATTTGGAACTGAACTATGTGAGTGCACGTGTGTGCCTCATGTGTAATTCTTCCATTCGTATGATCCCTGCTGAGTGCTCATCAAATGCACTTCTGCCACCTTGTGGCCGTTTTTATTGCATTCAATTGCTCTGAAGTGAAATGCATAAGTGGAGAGTTGCATCAACACCTCTCTTTGCCTCTCGTGCAAAAAAACATAAAAGACGTATAAATACGTTGTTGGGATGGGGTGTTGGGGTTTTATAAAAACGTGTGAATACGTCTTTGGTATTGAATGAGTTAAGTATTAGCAGCGCTCCCTTCGTGGTTGCATTGACACAGCAGCAGTGGCGGCAGCTGCAATATGTAGTGTTACCTCTGGCTAGCGTGTGGTGAAGCTAGCCACTGTGGTGTGGTGAGGTGTCACTACGCCAGTAAGGTAGTTCTTGGGCGTAACAATGCTAATAATAATAATAATAATAACAATATGCTTCATATGCAGCTCACATGATGGAAATGGAGCCTTGTTGGCGCTTTTTCAGGTGCGTCCCATATGTGTATTAATTACCTGCCTCTTTTGACCTGTTTTTATATCCTTAGAGCGCACAGAAAAGAGAAAGACGTGTGTTCATGTCTCACATAAGGATTGTGGATGATGGGAAACATTCCAAAAGAATGTAAGTTGAACTCAACTGAAGTTTCAAATCCACAACCTGTCAGAGCTCTTTGAGTTAGCAGGCATGATTCACTTGACATCAGCAACACAGGCTGTCGTGTTTTTGAGGTATTTGGGCTCCCAAAGTGAAGCCAGCACTAAGAGACGTGTCCTCTCTCGTCCACATGGAGCACCGGCGTACTTATTCCAAAACATTGAGGTGCTCACTGATTGGCACGAAGACAATTCACCATCAGCGTTGGTGAGAGGATGTGGGCACAAGCGAGAGGTTGGTCCACTAGTGAGCACACACATTCAGCTGTAACAACCCCCCCCCCCCACCCCCCCCCAGCGTGAGAAAGGACACACAAGTCTACACATTCCTCCTACCTGTAATCAGCAGGCAGCAAAGTTGAACCCTCATGATGTCACCTTGTCTTTGTCCTCTTCTGTCTGCTTCACGTTTCCTCCTCTTCTTTTTCTTCCTCCTCTTCTTCTTCATACCTTCTCACCACCTCTCCCCTTTCAGGACTCAAACCCGCGGCTTCCCCTGGAAGCTGGAATGTGACGTGTTGGGAAGTTGGTGGTGCAGAGGAGGCAGATTCAGACTTGTTAGCCTTCATGCAGGCCCATCAGCGCTGAAGCAAACTATGACAAGAAAAACAAGAGAAATCACGTTGGAACCTGATGATTACTCAACAACGTTACTTCAGTGCAGTCAAACCTCACAGTACACGTGTGAGGCCGTGGCTGTCGGTGGGGAAAGGGTTGGGGTTGAGGTCTTGGACCGGGTAGAAGAGTTTAGGAAGCTCAAGATCTTGTTCACGAGGTAGGGGGGCGTGAAATGGACAGGTGAATGGGCACAGCGTCTGCAGTAATGTGGTTGCTGGACTGGCCCACTGATGTCCTCCCACCCATGGACATGAGCTTTAGACCAGTGACCAAATTAGCAACAAATGTAAACCCCAAAAGTCGAGTTGGGTCATCTGGGAGGAGTTAAGAGTAGAGCAGCTGCTCCTTCACATGGAGAGGAGCCAGCTGAGGTGGCTCAGGCATCTAGTCCAGATGTCTCCTGCACGCCCCCCTGGTGAGGTGTTCCAGGCATGCCCAGCCAGGAGAAGGCCCCGGGGCAGACCTAGGACATGCTGCCCCCACGACCTGCACCCGGATAAGCGGAAGAAAATGGATGGATGGATGGAAGATCAACAAGCTTTGCATATTTACAAATAGTGTGCAGAAATATGGCAAATGCAAGTAAATGAACACTTTATATGAGGGGGGGCAGACAGTACGGTAATGTTGTGAATGATCTTTTCCTCACAGGTGAGGTATTGTACAGCTGGAAGGGGTGTGGAATGAATCAAGTCCTGTAGCGTTCACTGTGGGAACGGAACTGGAGCATCTGTTGGAGAATGAGCCTGATGGAGTGGGTGGGTGGAGTTGTCCATATGGAGAGCAGTGTGTCCATTGTCCTCCTGTCTCTCCCCGTTACAAACGTCTCCAACTGAGTGCCGATAACGTGTTCGGCTTTCCAGATCAGTTGGTACATCCGGTTTAAGCCCTTTTTGTTGGTTCTGTTCCCCCAACAAACCACAGCAAAGTACAGGGCACTGGCTACCACAGACTGGTAGAAGATCTCCAGCAGCCTGCTGCACACACTGAAGGACCTCAGCTTCCTCAGGAAGTAGAGTCTGCTCATGCTCATCTTGTAGACAGCATTGCTGTTGTCCTTCCAGTCCAGTCTGCTGTTCATGTGGACTCCCAAGTACCTGCAGTGGTCCACTACTGCCACCTCCTGGGCCTGAATGGCGATGGGCTCCACTGGAGTCATCCTCCTCCTGAAGTCGATCACCAGCTCTTGGTCTTGTCCACATTCAGGAGCGGGTCTTTTGCCTGGGGCCACTCCACAAAGTCCACAATCACTGTCCTGTACTTCAACTCCTGTCCATCGCCGATACACTCAACCACTGCAGAGTCATCAGAGAACTTCTGCAGGTGGCAAAGGTGTGTGAACAGGAATGGAGACAGGACAGTCCCCTGCGGTGCCCCCACACTACTGACCACAGTATCAGCCGCACAAACTGGGGCCTGTCCGACAAGTAATCAGTGGAGTCCATGCAGTGTGACACTAATCTAATGTCACGTCTCTGTCATGGAACATTCCTGACGCCTCGTGGCCACAATACTACATAGAACCCAGATTTTTTGCTGCCATCATTTATGAATACATTTTTGTAAAACAGGGGTGTCCCAATCCGTGCATTCTTAGCTGCCTCTTTTTGTCTGTTTTTATCTCTTCAGAAGGCCCAGAAGCTAGAAGGTGTGTGTTCATATCCCACATAAGGATGTGGATGATTCCTAAATAGGAAATTACCAAGTGTCTGTTTTTTCTGTTTCTTGCTCCTGTTGTTGCATTTCGAAGTCTGCTTACAGTTCTCCAGTGCTACATGTGAATGCATGTACCCCCCCATCATGAATTTGTAGCTCAGGAATGCATGGATTGACTAACAGATGAAGAGCAGGTCACTGCACCCTAAACCTGTTTCTTGGCCTGCCAAAGAGCCTAAACCACTGACAAACAGCCCCCACCCCCACATCTAAAAATCCCCACACCCTACCCCCCGTTAATCATTCACTAACCAACTCCCTCCACTGCCAGAACCCTCCCTCTGATCACCGATTGGCTGGGAGAGGATCACCCGGACCTGAGTCCATGACATCACAGAACAGGACACTCACCCCGGCAGTACGCCCCCCACCCCCACCGAACACACTTTTCCATATGACTTCTTGCATCCGTAACCTTTCCAACACACAATGACGTTCACGTAAAAACATCCTGTGCACGTTTCCAAGGCTCAGAGCACTAAAGCCCGCCTACCTTTACATACAGTCATGAGAGCACCCTGGTTTCTTCAGTTTCCTGTTCCTTTTCATGCCTTTTCATGCCTGATACTAAAGGAACCTTTGTTTGGAAAACAAAAATAGCTCATAAGCGTTCCATCAGAGTTGGCAGTGCAATACGACAGCTATTCACGTAAGTGATTTGGGTTAGCATCAAGAAAACCATGGAAGTTGCTAGCGATCAGCTCTTAAATTCAACTCTTCTGAGCTATACTGGATATGCTATCATCATTATAATTGTCCGAGTAATTGTACGAGTAAATCCTGTACTTGTCCTTTAGTTACCTTTATGGTGCCACATGAAAAGGTCACTTTAGGATGTTGACCTTACAAGGCAAAGCCACCCAAACTCCTGCTGGGATGAAAGCCATCAGAAGTGACGGATGTGAGGCGTCTACGGTCTTTGAAACGTGCGCCATTCAGTGGCAGACAAAAGGATCAGGAGGTAATTAGTGCCAGTCCTGAGCACTTTTCAGTGCTTCTGGGAGTTCATAGGGTACGATCACAGGGAATGATCAAATGCCATCAATTTTTTTGCTGACTGTGCACTCAGTTACCCCCTTGCCAAACTTGACCCCTTTTGCGTACAATATCCAGCCTGTGTGACGTCCACAATGGGTGCTTTGTACTGAACGTACACGGCAGAAAAGCCCACACCCACATTTCACATGTACATGTTTTTCTCTCCAAAAAGACTTTAGCTAGCATGATTTATTGATTCATATCAGTGCTGGGCAAACATTTGGGTTCCAGGGGCAAATAAAAATGAACTAGCATGCAAACATGAAGATGCTACATATTGGCTGCATGAGCCGAATACCCACACTTCATTTCCAGTACCAACATTAATATTCCCTCATGCTTCTTTTACTCTGGCTGTCAAGTTCTTCTCCACTTTGTGCATCCCTCGAACTTGACGAAAGGGCTTCAGTTGCTACGCTGAAGAAACTGGATCCACTCGATGCTTTGCTTTCCTTAAGTTTATTCAATGTGGTTCAAATCATGACTTTTCATGCACATTCAAGTTTTTCACTGCACAGCACAGCACAGCTGAAAACCTTCAAAAGAAGGACAAACATGTAATATAAAGTCAATATTATATTGTATTGCAATGTATGAACTAATTTCTTTGGCAACAATTTCAAATATATTTTACCACTTCTACTGCTATTTAACTATTTTTTAAAATGTTTTAACATCTGTATCGTAACTTAGTCTTGTATTTTACATAATGCTTGTTTTCTCAAACTATGGGATTAAATAAAAATCTATTAAATAAATACCATGATTTGACAAACATTTAAACAAGTACATTAATGGGCAAAAGAAATATTCATAATTTGTATTTAATGCCATAAACATGCTGCTCGTACCTTGGCAAAATTACAATCAAGAACTAATCAATCAATTAACCAAACATGGACCGCCGTAAGCCCACATGTGCCACAAACGATTGGCAGCATTCTTAATTCAACATCCTCAACAAAATAAGTACAGCGAGCACACGCTTTCAATTCATTTATATTCTTAATTCACAAATGAGGCACGCACCATGAAAGAAAGTCAAGCCGTGTGCAGCGCAGGCTCATCAAAACAGCAGTAATAAGACTTTTTAGAGAAGATTTCAGTTTCTTACCGGCTGCCTCTTCAGACTTGTAGCTCCACTTGCACAAAGTTTGGGGGTAAAGTTCTAATCACACCAACTTACCACACCTGTTTGCAGCCTTGCCTGCTTAAAAGGAAGTTGCATGTCTTTGGTGCACGCCCAGGTGTGCTGGTGAGTCTAACTTCCTGTCCTAACCAGATCTTCTGTAGCAATTATAAAAATAGTTTCTAACAACTACACTAACGAAAATCTTATTTACTTAAGGCTATAAATATATATTTATTATTTAAAGTTTTTTTCCTTTAGTTTTATAAATTTTAGATCAGGTATTTTTCAATCACTTTTTGAATTAATCATGAATTGATTCATTCTCGCTAGTTTGACTTGACACTGGCGCCACTGCATGCATTTCACTCATAAACACTCTTAATACTGCAAATACTGCAATAAACTGCAATATTGCAACATAGCTCTGTCCTGGACGGTCCTCTGGACTCCGTGGAGGAAGTGGGGGAGAGAAGGATGTTGGCTAAGCTGACATCCATCATGGACAACACCTCTCACCCGCTACATGACACTGTGGGTTCCCTTAGCAGCTCCTTCAGCAGCAGACTGTTACACCCACGGTGTAAGAAGGAGAGGTTCCGCAGGTCCTTCATACCGACCGCTGTCAGGCTCTACAACACCTGCACCACCTGAACCATGTTGTAGACACTATGCTTTCTTTACACTGTTCTCTTTACTTGTCTTGCTGCTGTAACAAGTAAATTTCCCCGCTGTGGGATAAATAAAGTACATACAATACATACAACATGCAATACAAGTTGTACAAATCCCGATATGGGGGAACTACGGCACTTGGTGGAGGTCTGTGCTCTCCGACTGCTTTTCTACTTTATTCATTTGCTACTTTGTCTTTTTATTTGTACTTTGTTAGCTTCCCGGCAACCTTTTGTCATCGGCAGCTTTCGTTGTACTTTGTTATTTTCTCCTTTGTGAGCTCCTCCACCTGTGCCAGCACTCTTAATACATTTGGTCTCAACCAAATGGTACAATATTGAAGTAAAATAGCATGTACATCAACGTAATATCAACAAGTAAGACAGCTTCGTCTGAATAAATGTAGAAGTAAGAATCCAATTCAATAAGGTTAGCATTTGGAAAGACACACATTTTTATGTAAAGTCAAAACTGTGGCCTAATAAAATTACTAAAATTCTAAACTTCTTAATCAGCACGTCTCCCTTTGCTTAGTATTTTGCTGCAGGGACGCTAGTGTCCTTCTGAGGTGTGATGCTAGATGCAAGTAATCAAGGAAAATGCCTTTCTTACGTATTTTCCGGACGAGTCGCTCCGGTGTATGAGTCGCACATGCCAAAATCGCACAATGAAGAAGAAAAAAACATATATAAGCCACACTGGACTATAAGTCGCATTTTTTGGGTGACACGTATTTGATAAAATCAGAGAGCGAGAACAGACATTTCATCTTGAAAGGCAAGTTCTAGTAGTAACAATAAAATGGAGAACAGCAGGCTAAATAGGCGTCTGTTAACGTACTGTGAATAGGTGGTATGCTAACGCAACATATTACGTTATTGAGATAACGATAGCCGAAACAACGTAACATAACTAGTTTACTTGCAGCCTGTCATCTGCAAAATTCGACATTTGCGTTCCGTCTGTCAGTGTCGCTTGTCTTTCCAAGTTGATGATTACATTGTACATTTGCAGTGGCACAGAAGTGACAGAAAAAAAACCAAATATGAGTCGCTCCGGAGTATAAGTGGCAGGACCGACCAAACCATGAAAAAAAAGTGCGACTTATAGTCCGGAAAAGGCTTAGCTAGCAAGCTTGCTATGCTAGCTCCATGTCATTCTTCCGGAGGTGCGATGTTAGATGAGAGGTATTCAAGAGAAGCATCTTCTTCACTTACTTGACAGTCTTAGCTAGCAAGCTTGTGGCACGCCGATATCAAGAGCAGAAAAAAATGATACCGATATGAACTGATAATACCTATGTCGGTCAGACGACATCCCTAAGCATAACGTACACATAATATGCATTTCCTTATGAATGATATCATAACGCAACAATGTCATGCAATGTGGGGGGTGCATGAGTCAAGCTCCACCCACTTGTGGAGGTCGTTGAAAGACGTGACCTTGCTGTCATTTAATTACATTGTAGATTACGGCCACATTGAGAACACACACAAAAATCTGACATTTGGAGAATAAAGTCGTACATTTCCGTGAAAAAAAGTGGTAAATGTACAAGAAAAAAAGTCTTAATATTACGTTTGCCCAATGCCAAAGGTCACACAAGTCCCCCCCTTTTCGTAGCCGGCTCAGGCAATGTCCCACTTGAATCTGGTAATATTCTCTTAACATGACAACTTTTTTCTTGTAAATAGATGACTTTTTTCTCACAAATTTTTGGCTTTATTCTTGTAATTACGATTTTTTTTCTCGTGAATTTATGACTTTATTCTCATAGTATCATGACTTTTTTCTCGTAATTTTTATTTTATGATATTCTCATAATATTACAACTTTTTCCTCGCAAATTTACGACTTAACTGTCATGTTTCGTAGGACAGGAGCGAGTGTTTCCTGTCTTGCGCCCTTATTTTGGCGAGGTGTAGTTCCGGTGTGGTGGAAGTTACAGCCGCGTCATGCCTGGTGTCCGCACAGCTGCGGGCAATCTGTATTAGCTGCGGTTAAAAGGCCAGCGCCAGCGTTTGTGCGGCGCTGGTTCATTGTTGATGTCACGGTTGATGACCCTCGTTGCTCTGCCAGCTGTCACCTAGACTACCATCTCCGTTACTTGTGAATTGTTTTTCCTTTGCCACTTTTAGTTTTTTTCCTGTTGCCTTGTGCAAAATAAAATTATTTTTACTTCTGCACCTTGCCGCCTTGTCTCTGCATACCGGGGGTCAAGTCTTCGACAGCAGCAACCCCCGGCGTGACATTAACCTTTCTACATTTCCAAATTTACATCTTTATCCCGTAATATTCTAATAATATTCCGACTTTTTTTCTATGACTTTACCCTCGTAAATTTCAAACTTTTATTCTTGTGATATTATGACTGTTTTTTTGTAAATTTACAAATGTATTTTTGTAATATTGCGACTTTTTTCCCATAAATTCATGACTTTATTCTCATACTCTTACAACTTTTGTCTGGACTTTTTTCTCGTTAATTTTTGCCTTTCTTCTTGAAATGTCCGATTTTTTGTCAATGTGGCCCAAATACTCCGTCGTAGGATTGCAATGTTGTATGAAGTATATGAAGTACTGTCTACACCAGGGGTCACCAACGTGGTAGCCCCCCCACGACCACATGAGGTGCTGCAAGCCTGCTTTTCATTCAGGTGTCCAGTTAATAATGAAAGAAGAGTAGAAAGAAATGCATTGTGAAATACAACATGTGAGTTGTGGACACCAGCATTTTGTTCATGTTCTGGTAAAACAAGCATATTCACTTTGTTTGGGTTTAAAATAAGCTCTGAAAAGAAATGTTAGAAAAATGAGTAGCTCTTGGCCATTTTCATTTTGTAAAAGTAGCTCTCACAAGGACAAACCTTGGTGACCCCTGGTCTATACAGTACAAGTTTGTGCCAACTGCTCCACCTAAGGTGTTTCAAGCACGCCATCGTCATCAACCATTCATACAGGCACGTGCAGTACATTGCAATACATTATTATGGATGAATAATATATTTTTGCAACACATTATTATGGAAGCTATGTAAGCAATCTGAAAGACCATATTTGTGTTGCAGTAAGTTTTAAAAAGCCAAGACAATACTTTCACATGTGGTGCAATGCCGCCCCCTGCGGGAAGCCCTGTGCAGCAGCAGGACGAACGAAATAAAGCATTGAGCGCATCAATACGTGGAGTGAAATTCTGGAAGGGATGGAGAAAGAAAGCCAACATAAAAAAGAAGCCGCTTTATTGCATATGTTCGTAGTACAGTGTTACAGCGTTACAGTGTTACATTGTTTCATTTTGCACATACAGGGAATTAAAAAATATAAATATACACTATACGGTAAGTATTAACAGCTCAGATGAAGTGAAAGCTGCAATCATGCTAAAAGATAGATGGACAGGCATCGTGAATGGTATCATGTGTAGACAGATGCATAGGCATGGTGAATGGTATCATGTGTAGACAGATGGATAGGTATGGTGAATGGTATCATGTGTAGACAGATGGATAGGCATGGTGAATGGTATCATGTGTAGACAGATGGATAGGCATGGTGA
The DNA here is from genome assembly GCF_027744805.1 of Dunckerocampus dactyliophorus. Taxonomy (NCBI): domain Eukaryota; kingdom Metazoa; phylum Chordata; class Actinopteri; order Syngnathiformes; family Syngnathidae; genus Dunckerocampus; species Dunckerocampus dactyliophorus. The sequence goes on from NC_072828.1 coordinate 656,204, forward strand.
ATGGTATCATGTGTAGACAGATGCATAGGCATGGTGAATGGTATCATGTGTAGACAGATGCATAGACATCGTGAATGGTATCATGTGTAGACAGATGCATAGGCATGGTGAATGGTATCATGTGTAGACAGATGGATAGGTATGGTGAATGGTATCATGTGTAGACAGATGGATAGGCATGGTGAATGGTATCATGTGTAGACAGATGGATAGGTATGGTGAATGGTATCATGTGTAGACAGATGGATAGGTATGGTGAATGGTATCATGTGTAGACAGATGCATAGGCATGGTGAATGGTATCGTGTAGACAGATGGATAGGTATGGTGAATGGTATCATGTGTAGACAGATGGATAGGTATGGTGAATGGTATCATGTGTAGACAGATGGATAGGTATGGTGAATGGTATCATGTGTAGACAGATGGATAGGTATGGTGAATGGTATCATGTGTAGACAGATGGATAGGTATGGTGAATGGTATCATGTGTAGACAGATGGATAGGCATGGTGAATGGTATCATGTGTAGACAGATGGATAGGCATGGTGAATGGTATCATGTGTAGACAGATGCATAGGCATGGTGAATGGTATCATGTGTAGACAGATGCATAGACATCGTGAATGGTATCATGTGTAGACAGATGCATAGGCATGGTGAATGGTATCATGTGTAGACAGATGGATAGGTATGGTGAATGGTATCATGTGTAGACAGATGGATAGGCATGGTGAATGGTATCATGTGTAGACAGATGCATAGGCATGGTGAATGGTATCATGTGTAGACCAATGCATAGGCATCGTGAATGGTATCATGTGTAGACAGATGCATAGGCATGGTGAATGGTATCATGTGTAGACAGATGCATAGGCATGGTGAATGGTATCATGTGTAGACAGATGGATAGGCATCGTGAATGGTATCATGTGTAGACAGATGGATAGGCATGGTGAATGGTATCATGTGTAGACAGATGCATAGGCATGGTGAATGGTATCATGTGTAGACAGATGCATAGACATCGTGAATGGTATCATGTGTAGACAGATGCATAGGCATGGTGAATGGTATCATGTGTAGACAGATGGATAGGTATGGTGAATGGTATCATGTGTAGACAGATGGATAGGCATGGTGAATGGTATCATGTGTAGACCAATGCATAGGCATCGTGAATGGTATCATGTGTAGACAGATGCATAGGCATGGTGAATGGTATCATGTGTAGACAGATGCATAGGCATGGTGAATGGTATCATGTGTAGACAGATGGATAGGCATCGTGAATGGTATCATGTGTAGACAGATGGATAGGCATGGTGAATGGTATCATGTGTAGACAGATGCATAGGCATGGTGAATGGTATCATGTGTAGACAGATGCATAGACATCGTGAATGGTATCATGTGTAGACAGATGCATAGGCATGGTGAATGGTATCATGTGTAGACAGATGGATAGGTATGGTGAATGGTATCATGTGTAGACAGATGGATAGGCATGGTGAATGGTATCATGTGTAGACAGATGCATAGGCATGGTGAATGGTATCATGTGTAGACAGATGCATAGACATCGTGAATGGTATCATGTGTAGACAGATGCATAGGCATGGTGAATGGTATCATGTGTAGACAGATGGATAGGTATGGTGAATGGTATCATGTGTAGACAGATGGATAGGCATGGTGAATGGTATCATGTGTAGACAGATGCATAGGCATGGTGAATGGTATCATGTGTAGACCAATGCATAGGCATCGTGAATGGTATCATGTGTAGACAGATGCATAGACATCGTGAATGGTATCATGTGTAGACAGATGGATAGGCATGGTGAATGGTATCATGTGTAGACAGATGCATAGGCATGGTGAATGGTATCATGTGTACACAGATGGATAGGCATCGTGAATGGTATCATGTGTAGACAGATGCATAGGCATGGTGAATGGTATCATGTGTAGACAGATGCATAGGCATGGTGAATGGTATCATGTGTAGACAGATGCATAGGCATGGTGAATGGTATCATGTGTAGACAGATGGATAGGTATGGTGAATGGTATCATGTGTAGACAGATGGATAGGTATAGTGAATGGTATCATGTGTAGACAGATGGATTGGTATGGTGAATGGTATCATGTGTAGACAGATGGATAGGTATAGTGAATGGTATCATGTGTAGACAGATGGATAGGTATAGTGAATGGTATCATGTGTAGACAGATGGATAGGTATAGTGAATGGTATCATGTGTAGACAGATGGATAGGTATAGTGAATGGTATCATGTGTAGACAGATGGATAGGTATAGTGAATGGTATCATGTGTAGACAGATGGATAGGTATAGTGTAGAGAAGATAAGGATAGTTTGAAGAAGGTTTGAAAGAGAAAGAAAAAAGGACAAGACAAATAATTTGGGACTTTGTTTTGTCCGGTGTGGGACAGGAAGTTAGTCCAGGGGGGCGGGGTGATGTCCAGGAAGAGATGACCGCTTGGGGGGTGAGGCTAGGTGTGGGAGGGTGGGCTAAAGCTGAGTCAGCAGGCTGAAAGTAGCTTGGACTGCTTCCTCCTCCTCCTCCTCATCATCATCATCATCATATTTGTGACTCAGTTCATCCTATCACAGCAAACGTGACCTTTGCCCTTGGGAGCTGGCAGCCAATGAGCAGCGTGGATCACGAAACTTCACATTCTTCCTGCATGAGCTCTTTCAGTGATAACCTCAGCAGCTCGTTTGTTCACTTCGTACACGTCAATGTGGAAAAATGCACACACACACACACACACACGCACACACACACACACACACACACACACACACGCACACACACGCACACACACACACGGCCAACAGCCACAACATTAGGTACAGCTGTAGGATTATTGGGGATATATTTTGTCTTTGTTTCCACATATTTGCAAGCATGAAATAGTGCAAAACGACTTTGTAGGATGACGTGTGACATTTTGCATTAGAAAGCCAATGCTAGATACTAATTTCCCTCCAGGAGTTCACCAAAATTCCACCAATCTCTGTGGAGCTCGCCGTTCCTCACAGCTTCGCCCCACCCCCACAGCTTCCCCATACATTTTGGCCAATTCCAATCTCCAAGCGTATACCCAATCAAATGTGTCCCTGCATGGCCCGCCCACGTCCTCGCTTCCTTGTTTACATGAAGAGAGATGATCATCTCTCATTGGCTCTCATAATCACCGCAGTAGATGGTTTTGTCCTGCAATTTTATCCTGACAAAAAGCTAAAAAACCTTCCATGGTCTCAGAAGTTCCCTGTCAGATTGTGGGGGGGCTGAAACCATTCTGAAAAAGCCTGCAAAATCCATGCGTGACCGTTTCTACGTCACGTTACGTCGGCGTGTCCGACTTCACTGTGTTGTTGTTGTCCAAAGACAACCAATAGTTTATTAAGCAGACATATCAGCAGAGCACACGCTTGATGCAGCTAGCTTAGCTTACATTCACCTACATTAGCATCTTTAACACACACGATGATGTCATGATGACACATGTGGACATGGAGCAGCTCACACGCGTCAGGACTCCATCAGTGAGAGAAGAGACGATGTTGCAGCTGTGTTGCTTCCTGTTGATGACGTGATGAAGTATGAAGTATTTCTGTGTACTACGTAGTCCTAGGTGGGGTGTACGCTCGCCTGTAGTGCACATGGCCTCACAGGAGCAAAAAAACCAAAAGCTTTGGCATGAACAGCTGTGGCTGTAGGCAACCTGCGGATGTTGCGAGGTGGCGGTCCAGTAGTTGCATTTGTTCTGCTGTGTGAACGTCACGTGCTTATTTATAGAAACACAAACCTTCACTGTGATCACGGCTGCTTGAAGTAGGATATGCAACACCAATGCCTGATGATATCGTGGCTGCATTCCGTTATCACTTCCATCTTCTTCCTGTTAAAAGATAAAATGCTCACAAATAAGGAGTAAAATGCTAACAAGATATAAAATGCTAACAAGATATCAAGTAAAACGACAAGAAGATACAAAATGCCAAGAAGATAAAATGCTAAGAAGATATAAAATGCTAACAAGATAGGGAGTCAAACGCTAAGAGGATGTAAAAGGCAGGAGCATGTAAGTGAACACAGGCATAAAGAGTTGTAGATCACATGACTCTTCATTTCCCTCCTTTCCCGCTATCTGTTTATCTCGCTAGATAAAGTAGCCAGCACGCATGTTAACATTTACCCTCTGTTCTGTTGGCACTTTTAGCATTTTACACTCAATCTTGTTAGCACCTTGCCCTTTACATATTTTTAGCATTTTACAGCTTGTAAACATGATGCTACATACATTGTTAGCATTCTGTGTCTAGCATTTGACTCCATATCTTGGCAGTATTTTACTCTGTATCTTTTACTCACTATCTTTTAAGTGTTTTACTTCTTATATTGTTAGCATTTTACATTTTGTTAACATTTTACGCCTTGTTAGCATTTTACTGGCTATGTTGTTAGCATTTCTGTCGGTGTGTTCTATGTTTTTAGCAATGTGTTTCTCATCTTTTTAACATTTTGGCAGGTCAGCATCCTATTGTTTTGTGTTGTATTTTTTTTGCATCTTATTTTGCTTTGTTAGCGATTCTGTCTTGTTACTGCGATTCAATTTCTTTTGTTATTCTTTTTTTCACAGTTTTAGCACATTGTTGTTGATTATTGGTAGCATTGGAGCGTTCTACAGTGTTAACACGATGATTTGGTTTGGGTAAAATATGTGAATCGTTTGCCTTGCGACGTAAAGCTGGCATGTTTTATGCTGACAAAGCGTCTCCTCTGTTTGAAAGGATCGTGTGGCCAAAGGCTAAAGAATACTGCGATGTTGCTGACAGAGATCTAGCACAGCGTGAGTCTATGCCACGATAACGTAAGCGTTGAAAAACTCAAAGCAACGATATCGTGGCGTCACATCGTTGCTTGAGTAATCCCTCACTCCAGCCTGAGAGGCGTAGCAGCGGCGGCCATCTTCCTTTTCCATCATCATCATCCACCAGAGGAGGCGTGACGTTGCGGTTGTGGTTTGAATCTTTGCTGACGGCCCATCATGAAACACACGCTGGCGTTTTAGCATGGATGCAACAACAATCCCTTCCTCCACGTGACCTCGAAGTGGAGTTTCCATGGCCGACCTGGAAGGAATGCGAGCCGCGCACGTTTGTTCCACCACGTTTATCTTACCAGTAAAAAGTGCCTGCTTAAAGGAAACGTGCACTTTGGAATGTTGCCCATCATCCACCGTTCTTATGTGAGACATGAACACACGTGTCCAATCCAATCCACTTTATTTATATGGCACATTTTATAAACACTGTTTCCAAAGTGCTGCACAGACTAGCAAAACCACAAATAATAAGTAAATAAAGGAATGTAGGAATGTGTCTGTGCCTTCTAAAGATATAAAAACAGATAAAAAGAGGCAGCTAAGAATGGGACGCACTTCCAACAAGGCTCCATTTCCATCATGTGAGCTGCATATGAAGCACATTGTTATTATTCAAGATTCAAGATTCAAGAGATTCAAGATTCAAGAGAGTTTCTGTTAAGTCCGTGGTGTGGTTCGGACCCCAGATGCAGAGGCTGAGAGCTTGTGTGGTCGTAAAGGAACTTTTAATAACAAAAATGCAAAAAGGCAGTTCCACAAACAGAAAGCGATGGTGTCTTGGCAAAAGAAGGAACAGAAAAACAAATAAAGGCAACACCATGAAGAGCAGTACAAACTTGGGGAGTAAAGCTGGATGGCAGGGAGGCGACAGGGTCCAAAAAGGCGTAGCACGAGGATTGTGTAGTAGGAGTCCTGGGACGAGTAGCCAGCCGTAGCGAGACAATAAACCAGCGGCTTCCAGCTGCGGGTAGTCAGCTTAAATAGGTACAGACTAATAAGCTACAGGTGTGCCCAGCGTCCCCGCCTCCAGCCTGCTCAAGGTGCGACTGCAAAAAGAATAAACAGGCCAGGAGAAGGCAGGTACCAAGGCAACACAGCACATCAACCACCAGCACTCACTGGCAACTGTGACAAGTTTTATTGTCATGTGCACAGTAAAACAGCAGTTCTACTGTGCAATGAAAATCTTATTCTGTTCATTCTCCCAAGAAAAGAAAGAAAACACAAGAAAGAATAAGAACATAAGAAACATAAATACCAATAAATTAAGCAACAACAACAGAAGAGACATTATTATTATTATTATATTAGCATTGTTACACCCAAGAACTACCTTACTGGCGTAGTGACACCTCACCACACCACAGCGGCTGGCTACTAGCCAGCTAGCCACTAGCTTCACCACACACTAGCCAAAGGTAACGCTACATATTGGAGCTGCCACCACTGCTGTGTTTTGTCCTGGAGTTTGGAAAAGCAACGCTAGGTGGACATGCGACGTGGACGTACATGGACTGGTATCTCTCTGTCTCTGTCTCTCTCCTTCTTTCATGGTCTTTCTTGGCGACAGCACACTACGCCCAAATAAGGAGATCATCCAAGGGAGACAAGTGATCCAGACCAGCCCTTCACGGACGAGTGGCGTGATAGGGTGAGTGTGAGAGGGTGATAGGCAGGGTGACGGCATGCAGAGCGTTGTAGGAGGGATGGATGTTGTACGCCCCCATATAGGGCCCTCCCTCCTTCCTCTCCCTTTATGACACCTCCAACATCCTCCAGCGTCTCTGAGACTGACTGTCCAGCGTCCCTCCTGTAGCTGCTGTCTTATCATCTCACCAAGCCCACCCTGAGACCATGGAGGCCATCAAGAAGAAGATGCAGATGCTGAAACTGGACAAGGAGAACGCCATCGACAGGGCGGAGCAGGCCGAGACGGACAAGAAGGCGGCTGAGGACAAATGCAAACAGGTGAGCGTGTCTGGACAAGACAACTTTGTTGTCCATGAATTCTACAAGGACGTCTCCCAAGGACAAACAATATCTTCATTATTTGCATCTTCCACCACATTCAGCAGTTTCTTTGGCTGGTGGGTGTTCTCATTGGCCGAGGATCAACTCATCCTGCTTTATGAGCATAAATAAGCATCGCAACTGCAGGTGGAACAAGGGAAGAACACAGTAATCCCTCGTTTATCACAGTTAATTGCTTCCACACCCGACAGTGATGCGTGATTCAGTATTAACAAATGGAAGATTTTGTAGTTTTGTAGGGCAAAGAAAACCTGTTTACTACCTTCTAAATATGCTTTTTCACATGATTAGAGCCCTCTAGACATGAAATAACACCCCTATAGTCACCTTTACACTCCTATTACCCAATGTAGTAGACATAATAAGAGAAAATAAGACACATAAGAAACAGAAAACCTGTTTACTACCTTCTAAATACGCTTTTTCACATGATTAGAGCCCTCTAGACATGAAATAACACCCCTATAGTCACCTTTACACTCCTATTACCCAATGTAGTAGACATAATAAGAGAAAATAAGACACATAAGAAACAGAAAACCTGTTTACTACCTTCTAAATACGCTTTTTCACATGATTAGAGCCCTCTAGACATGAAATAACACCCCTATAGTCACCTTTACACTCCTATTACCCAATGTAGTAGACATAATAAGAGAAAATAAGACACATAAGAAACAGAAAACCTGTTTACTACCTTCTAAATACGCTTTTTAACATGATTAGAGCCCTCTAGACATGAAATAACACCCCTATAGTCACCTTTACACTCCTATTACCCAATGTAGTAGACATAATAAGAGAAAATAAGACACATAAGAAACAGAAAACCTGTTTACTACCTTCTAAATACGCTTTTTAACATGATTAGAGCCCTCTAGACATGAAATAACACCCCTATAGTCACTTTTACACTCCTATTACCCAATGTAGTAGACATAATAAGAGAAAATAAGACACATAAGAAACAGAAAACCTGTTTACTACCTTCTAAATACGCTTTTTAACATGATTAGAGCCCTCTAGACATGAAATAACACCCCTATAGTCACTTTTACACTCCTATTACCCAATGTAGTAGATATAATAAGAGAAAATAAGACACATAAGAAACAGAAAACCTGTTTACTACCTTCTAAATACGCTTTCTAACATGATTAGAGCCCTCTAGACATGAAATAACACCCCTATAGTCACCTTTACACTCCTATTACCCAATGTAGTAGACATAATAAGAGAAAATAAGACACATAAGAAATAGAAAACCTGTTTACCACCTTCTAAATACTCTTTTTAACATGCCTCTAGGCATGAAACAACACCCCTATAGTCACTCCTATTACCAATACAGTAGACATAATGAAAGAAAATAAGACATATTGGAAGGTGGTGTCATGTTTACTTGTGCTTTGAAAGCGGCTGGCTGACTGCACTGACAGCAAATACAAATGAGGAACAATGTGACCACACGATGACCAAACCATGCCAAATATTATTGATCGTCAGGCCACTTTTACACCATTCAAAGACGGAAAAACACATAACTGATGACGACACACACACACACACACACACACACACACTCCACCTACTGTAACAGGACCACCCAGGTTCCAGCTTTGCTCCTAAAAACAGCACCTTAAGAAGGTTGTGTTAAAGGGCAACACAGGCAGCTGACAGTGGAGAGCCTCTGCTTGCTGATAACTGCTTTATTTTGACACACACAGCAGCAGAGATAATCACTGCCATCATCACACAGCGGACATCCTAACTTACACTGCTGTACTTCCTAGTGCTTTACTTCAACAGTAGCACGTTAACTCATTCCTTTCATCACCTACGTATGTCAACATTTTTGGCATCATTAAGGACCGTCCAACAAAGTGGGACAAGTCACATTAAAAAAGTGTGGGATTTCTAAGTTTCTATTATATTTTGAATACAATAGTGGCCCATATTTCCAACATTGCCATCCATTTACATAATATTATTTTATTTTGGAATTTTTATCATTGTGCCTGAACGTTCTCAAGTCCCGGTGGTCGGGCACCCCTGCCTTCCAGCATGCTTGGGCATTTGAAGATTCTGTACGAATGACACTTTTATTCAGTTGGCTTCTTTGTTTGATCGTGTCTACAACAAGACATGGAAGCGTTCAATGATATCGAATAGAATGGAATGGTATCGTTTGTACACTGTACGGAATCCTTCATACCTTAACACGTGTATCTATGTGCTATACGTCTAGCACAAAGACACATACATCTCTGCTACGTACATATTTGTGGTTCACCAGCATTGCTTTCCTCTTCAGCTGGAAGAAGAGCTGCTGGACCTCCAGAAGAAGATGAAGCAGACTGAGGATGAATTGGATAAGTTCTCCGAGGGCCTGAAAGACGCTCAGGAAAAACTGGAACTGTCAGAAAAGAAAGCTGCAGATGTGAGCCCACACAGACACACACGCACACACACACACACGGACACACACACACACACACACTCACACACACACACACACACACACACACACACACAGACGCACACCCCCTCCCCTCACACACACGCACACACACACACACCCCCCCACGCACACGCACACACACACGCACACACACACGCACACCCCCCACGCACACGCACACACGCACGCGCGCGCGCGCACACACACGCACACACACACGCGCACCCCCCCCCATGCACACGCACGTGTGCACACACACACGCACACACGCACACACGCGCGCATGCACACAGACACCCACACACACACATAATATATATATACTAAAATATATATAGTATACGTATATAATATATATATCCTAATATATATATAGTATCCGTATATAATATATATATATCCTAAAATATATATAGTATACGTATATAATATATATATCCTGAAATATATATAGTATACGTATATAATATATATATCCTAAAATATATATAGTATACGTATATAATATATATATCCTAATATATATATAGTATACGTATATAATATATATATCCTAAAATATATATAGTATACGTATATAATATATATGTCCTAAAATATATATAGTATACGTATATAATATATATATCCTGAAATATATATAGTATACGTATATAATATATATATCCTGAAATATATTTTGTATACGTATATAATATATATATCCTGAAATATATATAGTATACGTATATAATATATATGTCCTAAAATATATATAGTATACGTATATAATATATATATCCTGAAATATATATAGTATACGTATATAATATATACAGTATATCCTGAAATGACCAGGCCAATCAAGTAGGATAACAGGTCATTGCGCAACATGAATTGATCATATATTTACCAATGGTTTGAATAACAATACAACTAGTGGGCTGCTGATTCATGATAGAAGTGATCATCTTCCAGTGTTTATCATAAAAACTATAAAAAGGGAAAGAGGGACGATATCAGGACCTTCAAAAGATTGCAGACAGAGGAAAGTATTAGCGCCTTTAAGAAAGATCTAGAAAAACAAAGGAGTGTATAGTGTGTGTATAGTGACAATGATATACTGTAGTATGATATACCATAACCACTGTCCACTGAGACAAGTATCTAATAAGGAAAACAAGAGGAATCAGCCGTGGATGATGCTTGGAAGAAAACAAGCACATCATCATTCAAAGAACTACCACTATGTAGGATACTGTATATAAAAATGGTTAACATTTGGAGAGTGTGTGAGAAAGAATATGACAGTCAATGATGAGACAAGAATAAAAACAATATGAGAGCAGCATGGGCATTCTAAACGCTATTATCAGGAATGGTGCTAAGAAAGCTGATCACCCTCACTATTTCACACAGGGAAATTTTACATACAGTATGATGATATCAACAAGCTAGCCCAAAGGCTCAATACCTACTTTGTAGATTGGAAGAAAAGATACCAAATTGCTTGTCAGTACCGGAAAGGAATGAAACCATAGACAGAAACCTTAACTCCACGTTCCTCACTGAGGGAACAAAAAAGGAAGTCACTGACGTTGTTAGTAAATGTAAAGCAAAAACATCAACCGACTGTAACGGAATAGGAATGGAAATGATAAAGTTATTAAAAGAGTCTTTTATTAAAGACTATTGCAACACCAACTCTCTTTGAGGACATTCCAGAGCCAATGATTCCCTTTTTTAAATATTTGAAATGTTCAGTGTTCAAATGTGCTTCCTGTAAAAAGGCAATATCAGTCGAGCCATGATTTCAGTGCTTCAGAATTGTTCTTTGTTTCATTTATACATAGGAAGTAAGTCATGTCTTGTTGACATAATGTCTTCTAAACACTATTCCATGATAGCGACAAGGCTGCAAAGCATTATACACGCTATATAAACATCTTTTTACATGGCGGTGAACATTTATGCACATATACAATCAAACAGGCTATAAGATCCCTTTACGCTCATTAAGAAGCCCATGTAAAACAAGAATTGAAGGATAAGCAGCTCCAGAGTCATTTCCACTTACCATTCTGGGTTTTCAAGGCAACCAATCTTCATCTCCATGTCTTAAAGGAGACCTATGATGCTTTTCCTCTTTTCTGACCTATAAACGTTGTTACAATGTTGTATTCTGGTGTTAAATGATGCCAACGTGTCAGATAATGAGGTCTGGCATTTGGAAGTGACACCTGAAAGCAGTTTTGGACGGATCTGCACGCTGTGTTTTACAGAGTCCACAACACAGACCTTTTTATATGGGCATGCCCAGCACCCCCGCTCTGCTTCGCTCTGCTCTGTTCACCGCGTTAGCAAGTATGGCTCCCAGGAAATGTTTGTGGGGGTGTCCCTAAAGAGGCAAGCATCAGGCAGAAGGCTTGGATTTGCTGATTCCCAGCCAGCGGCGTTCACACGGGACTGTTTTGTGAACTTGGGCCGATACGAAGCCGGACTATCTGCCAAACTGTCGCTGAAGTCCGATGCCTTTCCGACATTACTTGTTCGTGTTGAAGTGTCAGAAGAGCAAGCTGTAAGTAACATTTTATCAGCATACTAACTGTGTTTATTTTGTGTAAGAAATCGGACAAAAGGGGTTCAGCAGCTGCCCAGAAGTGTGACTGATCACAGCGGAATGGGCTCGGCGTGAGGCGTGCCTGGAAGAGGGCCGGGGTAGAGTAAATTACACAGACAGGAAACACTGCAGGAAGAGGTGCAGAGTCTGGAAGATCTAGAAAGCTTTCTGTGCGGGTTATCGTGTGTAGCTGCTCTACAGGAGTCCACAAGTAAATACAAAGGCCCGAAACGAATATAATAGGTCCCCTTTATGGTGAAAGTCCATGTTCTACAAGTTCTCTATTTGACCTCCAAATGTTTCTTCCTCCTCCAAAACTATTGACACGTGGCCCAAATCTTGGCTATAATCACTGTAAACATCCTCTGTCTCATACGCCGCCATGTTTGTTTACCTAAGTGATAGTACTCTCATGGCGCCACTTGTCGTCATGGCTGGTGCCATCAACTATGAATGTCATTTTTGTGAAGTTACTGTTGGCTTTCCAAAATGGATCAATGTACAATCATTACAAACAATATATAACATATTTGATGAATACTTGAAACGCTTGGTGTTTTTATTGTGTTCGGTTCAGACAGATGCTAGAAGTGTAACTTAGATTGAAAGCAGGCGTGGGTGATGAACGCAGAACGGGGCAAAGCAGGACGTAGTACAACATAAGCGCATGCGCACAGGAAGTAAGGCATAAAAAGGGCAACATAAACAAACAGTAGCAGGACACAGAGGTGAAATCCTCCCACAGCTCACGGGTGGTTGTCATGTGCTCATGCAAGCGCTGACAGTTGTCTCTAGTGCTTGGCTCCCTGTTACGATAAACTACTAGATCTCCGTCACACGTGAGCACCAGGCCTGGGACCACAACAGATGAATGAATGAATGATACAACACCTGAAATGAAGTGACTAATCAACACATTGCCATGCGCATGCGTGTCAGGCAATCTGTGCATTGCTTTCAGCACCGTGGCAACAACGGCATGAACGGAGCGAGCCCTTTTTGTCAGTCATATGGTCTTTTTTTGGTGGAGGCGGGGCCGCCAGCATACACACAAAGTGCAGACGAGTAGTAGAAGTGATGTTAGTAGATGCAGTATAATTTCTATTATTTTTCATACTACTTTTTTTTCAAGTAAAGTTAAAATCTCGTCTCATCTCGCTCTCGTAGACCCGATGTGATCTTGTGCATCGTCTCTTCTCGTGAACCGAGAGCCGCCATGACAAATATATAGTGGTCCTACCATTGGACGGCTTTAAAGGGAAACCTTCATACAGGTGGTGCTTCTGGTCACATGGCGTATTCTTCCACCGTGCACCGGGCTGGAACTGCTTCTCCTGCCAGTTTTGTGTTTACGGACCAAAATGAAGTTTTTCACATGTAATATACAGGATATATACCTAAGTACCTCCAGTCAGAGAGTATCAATAGATCATGTGAAACATTGGGCCAGCCTTATCTAACTGGACCTGATGAGTGCATACTGGACCGTCAGGAGGATTGTGTTGGACCATGTGCCCCCGCTAGTCCCACTCGCGTGTCCTCGTTTCGCATTCAAGTAGCGCAGCTTGGCCCACTTTCAAGGACCCCATCCTCCTCATCCTCCTCGCCATCTGATTTGCGGCGGGAACGCATGAAGCAGAGATTTCATGAGCGACACCACTTCTCAGCTTCCATGTTTGACTGGGCTACGTACATTCCTGGCATTCCAGAGAATCAATACCCCCCGCCCCCATCCTCGTCCTCCTCTTCTCTGACGTTCTCACTCCACAAACATCCCACCCCAAGGAAGAAGTCCCCCTCATTACATGAACTACACTGTCTGTACACTTTCATTCGTGCTCCTGATGTTGGGATTAGCATTAGCATGCTAGCTGAGGGTGGGGGCCACACTGAAACACTGAAAAAAAACTAACTCAGATTTGGAGAATGCTTTTACCAGAAAAAGAGTTCATAATATGACCTTTGACCGTAGCCAAAGGTGACTTAAGTACTCAAATTTCATAGCTGTCCCAGGCAATGCCTGTTACCACTCAGTATGGAAATAATCGGAGATTTGGAGAATAAAAGTGGTACGTTTATGTTCCAGGCATCGTCTGAGACAGCTATGAAAAGGGGGGACTGGTGTGGACGGGGCGGGGTAAGGAAGGAGGAAGTGAGATGATGCTAAGCTATGCTAATGTGTTTGTACTCAGCTGCCACCTTGGAAATAAAAGCTTGAGTGAGGAGAACGTTTCCTTCCTTCCTGAAGAGCTATGCTCTATTTTCCCTCTCATACGTACGACACCATCACTCCTCATATCAACACTTTATTCTCATACATCCATCCATCCATTTTCTATACCGCTTCTTCCTCATTAGAGTCACAGGGGTATGCTGGAGCCTATCCCAGCTGACTTCGGGCGACAGGCGGGGGTACACCCTGGACAATTTAGAGTTGCCAATTAACCTCACCTGCATGTTTTTTGGAATGTGGGAGGAAGCCGGAGTACCTGGAGAAAACCCACGCACACACGGGGAGAACATGCAAACTCCACACAGAAATGCCCAAGGGAGAATCGAACCCAGGTCTTCCCATCTCCAAGTTGTTACTGTGTTGGCCAACGTGCTAACCACTAGACCACCGTGCAGCCTATTGTCATACATGTAACACTTTATTCTCATACATTTAACAACTGATTCTCATACATGTAACACAATATTCTCATACATTTAACACTTAATTCTCATACATTTAACACTTGATTCTCATACATTTAACAATTGATTCTCATACATTTAACACTTGATTCTCATACATGTAACACTTTATTATCATACAGTCCATTCCATTCCATTCCATTTTCTTCCGCTTATCCGGGTCCGGGTCGCGGGGGCAGCAGTCTCAGTAGGGGAGCCCAGACTTCCCGGTCCCCGACCACCTCCTCCATCTCCACCGGGAGGACACCAAGGCGTTCCCAGGCCAGCTGTGAGACATAATCCCTCCAGCGTGTCCTAGGTCTTCCCCGGGGCCTTCTCCCGGCTGGGCATGACCGAAACACCTCACCAGGGAGGCGTCCGGGAGGCATCCGGACTAGATGCCCGAGCCACCTCAGCTGGCTCCTCTCGATGTGAAGGAGCAGCGGCTCTACTCTGAGCTCCTCCCGGATAACCGAGCTCCTCACCCTATCTCTTAGGGTGAGTCCCGCTACCCTACGAAGAAAACTCATTTCAGCTTCTTGTATCCGCCATCTCGTTTTTTCGGTCATGACCCAAAGCTCATGACCATAGGTGAGGGTGGGAACACAGATCGAACGGTAAATTGAGAGCTTTGCCTTCCGGCTCAGCTCTCTCTTCACCACGACGGTCCGGTAAAGCGACCGCATTACTGCAGACGCTGTGCCGATCCGCCTATCGACCTCACGCTCCAACCTTCCCTCACTCGTGAACAAGACCCCGAGATACTTGAACTCCTCCACCTGGGGCAGGACCTCATTCCCAACCCGGAGGGAGCAATCCACCCTTTTCCGACTGAGAACTATGGCCTTGGATTTGGAGGTGCTGAGTCTCATCCCAGAAGCTCAGAAGCGCAGGTCACAGCCCGATGAGGCCATCAGGACCACATCGTCTGCAAATAGCAGAGATAAGATCCTAGTGCCCCCGAACTGGACTCCCTCGACACCTTGGCTGCGCCTAGAAATTCTGTCCATGAAAATTATAAACAGAATCGGTGACAAAGGGCAGCCTTGGCGGAGGCCAACATTCACCGGAAACAGGCTTGACTTACTGCTGGCAATGCGAACCAGGCTCCTGCTCCGGTTGTACAAGGACTGAATGGCACGTAGCGCGCCACCAATCCCACACTCCTGGAGCACCCCCCACAGGACACCGCGAGGGACACAATCGAATGCCTTTTCCAGGTCCACAAAGCACATGTAGACCGGTTGGGCAAAAGTACCCTCCAGTACCCTTGCAAGGGTGTAGAGTTGGTCCAGTGGTCCGCGACCAGGACGAAAACCACATTGCACCTCCTGTAGCCGAGGTTCAATTAACGGTCGTACCCTTCTCTCCAGCTCCCTGGAATAGACTTTCCCAGGGAGGCTGAGGAGTGTGGTTCTCCTATAGTTGGAACACACCCTCCGGTCACCCTTCTTGAAAAGGGGGACCACCACCCCAGTCTGCCAATCCAGAGGTACTGTTCCCGACTTCCTTGCAATGTTGAAGAGACGTGTCAGCCAAGACAGTCCCGCAACATCCAGAGCCTTGAGGAATTCAGGGTGAAACTTGTCCACCCCCGGAGCTTTGCCACTGGGGAGCACTTTAACTACCCCAGAAACCTCAGCCACGGTGATGGAACTGTCCGTGTTCGTGTCCTCAGTCTCTGCTTCCTCTATGGAAGGTATGTCAGTGGGATTGAGAAGGGCCTCAAAGTATTCCTTCCACCGCCCAACTATATCCTCAGTCGAGGTCAGCAGGCCCCCATCCCCACTGTAAACAGTGTGGACTGGGGACTGCTTCCCCTTTCCGAGGCGCCGGACGGTTTGCCAGAACCTCTTCGAGGCGGACCAAAAGTCGTGTTCCATGGCCTCGCCGAACTCCTCCCACACCCGAGTTTTTGCCTTTCCCCAACCCGAAGGCGTAGGGAAATGACCCTCTCGTTCACCGGGGATGACTCCAACACAGAGGCACCGAGCCGGGGGGCTATTAATAAGCCCATACCAGCTCGCCGCCTCTCCCCTGCAGCAACTTCAGAGTAGAACAAGGTCCAGCCCCTCTTGAGGAGTTTGGATCCAGAACCCAAACTGTGGGTCGAGGTGAGTCCGACTATATCTAGTCGGAATGTCTCAACCTCTCTCACAAGTTCGGGCTCCTTCCCCGCCAGAGAAGTGACGTTCCATGTCCCAAGAACTAGATTTGGCCGCCGAAGACCAGGTCGCCTAGGTGCCCGCCCTCGACCGCCACCCAAAACGCAATGCACCGGACCCTTATGCTTGCCCCGCAGGTGGTGGATCTACGGGGGAGAGATCCCGTGTGGCTTCTTCGGGCTGAGCCCGGCCGGGTCCCACGGGTGAAAGCCCGACCACCAGAGGCTCGCCTGCGAGCCCCTCCCCCAGGCCTGGCTCCAGGGTGAGGCCCCGGTATCCCACTTCCGGGCGAGGTGCGGTCTATCCTCGTGTGTTTGTTCATACGGGTCTTCTGAATCACTCTTGGTCTGACCCGTCACCCAGGACCTGTTTGCCTTGGGAGACCCTACCAGGGGAATATAGCCCCAGACAACATAGCTCCTAGGATCACTCGGGCACACAAACCCCTCCACCACGGTAAGGTGGTGATTCATGGAGGAGTATTGTCATACATTTAACACTTTATTCTCATACATGTAACACTTTATTCTCACACATGTAACACTTAATTCTCATACATTTAACACTTAATTCTCATACATTTAACAATTGATTCTCATACATTTAACACTTGATTGTCATTCATTAAACAATTGATTCTCATAGATTTAACACTTGATTCTCATTCATCTAACAGTTTATTCTCATACATTTATCACTTTATTCTCATACATGTAACACTTTATTCTCATACATTTAACACTTGATTCTCATTCATTAAACAATTGATTCTCATAGATTTAACACTTGATTCTCATTCATCTAACAGTTTATTCTCATACATTTAACACTTTATTCTCATACATGTAACACTTTATTCTCATAAATGTAACACTTTATTCTCATACATTTAACAATTGATTCTCATACATTTAACACTTGATTCTCATTCATTAAACAATTGATTCTCATACATTTAACGCTTGATTCTCAAACATGTCACACTTTATTCTCATACATGTAACACTTGATTCTCATACATTGAACACTTTATTCTCATACATGTAACACTTTATTCTCATACATGTCACACTTTATTCTCATACATGTAACACTTGATTCTCATGCAGTTAACACTTTATTCTCATACATGTAACACTTTATTCTCATACATTTAACACTTTATTCTCATACATTTAACAATTGATTCTCATACATTTAACACTTGATTCTCATTCATTAAACAATTGATTCTCATAGATTTAACACTTGATTCTCATTCATTTAACAATTGATTCTCATACATTTAACACTTGATTCTCATACTTGTAACATTTTATTCTCATACATGTAACACTTTATTCTCCTCATATTAACACTTTATTCTCATACATTTAACACTTTATTCTCATACATGTAACACTTGATTCTCATACATTTAATACTTTATTCTCATACATGTAACACTTGATTCTCATACATTTAACACTTGATTCTCATACATTTAACACTTGATTCTCATACTTGTAACACTTTATTCTCATACATGTAACACTTTATTCTCCTCATATTAACACTTTATTCTCATACATTTAACACTTTATTCTCATACATGTAACACTTGATTCTCATACATTTAACACTTTATTTGTCACGCCTTGGAAAGGGGATGTGGGTGAATCCCAGGATGCAGACACAGGAGAGTTTCCGCAGTGAGAAGGGTTTAATAATAATTAGTCCAAATAAGTGAGACAAACAGCAACTGAAGGCGACGGCGCACAAAAAGCAGAAAAGGCACCGTGGTTACTCAAGAGGCACGAATAACCTTCGGCTACCTCTACCGTGGGAGCTGGACGGGCTACTGGGGCTGCAGGACGGCAGCTGGAGGGTTCCTGAAAGGAGGTGAGTCCAGAACATGACAAACACATGCGGTTGCAGTAGCAAACAGAGACAATAATCCAGCACTGGCTAGGAGCAGCTGAGAGGATGATAAAGGGTGCTTAATGATGAACAGGTGCAGGAACCCAGTAGCTCCGCCCAGCTCAGGTGTCTGCTTCTGCACACAAGTACACAGGGCATGAGGAGACAAGACAATCTAATAAATAAGCATAAAGCCGATAAACTTAAAGGAGGTAACAAACCTGTGTCACCGTAGAGTGTGACAGTATTCCCCCCCCCCCATTCAATGGACGCCACCCGGCGGACCACCCGGTTTTTCCGGGAACTTACTGTAAAACTCCGTGAGGAGCGACGGGTCGAGGATAAGGGATCGCGCAACCCATGACCGGTCCTCGGGGCCATATCCCTCCCAGTCCACTAGGTACTGGACACCCCTGCCCCGTCTCCTGGCGTCCAGGATGGCTCTGGCAGTAAAAGCAGGGTGGCCCTCGATCAACAGAGGTGGCGGAGGGGGCACTGGCGGGGGGCTGAACTCACAGGAGGTGACCGGCTTGAGGCGCGACACGTGGTAGACCGGGTGGGACTTGATAGAGGCTGGGATCTTCAACTGGGCCGACACCGGGTTCACCATCTTCACCACTTCATATGGGCCGACAAATCTGGGTGCCAGTTTCCTGGATTCCACTGCCAGGGGGAGGTCCCGGGAGGACAGCCACACTTTCTGTCCCGGTTTATAGTCGGGTGCCGCCTTCCTGTGGCGATCGGCCAATCTCTGGTTGCGTTTGGCAGTGCGGGCGAGGGCGGCTCGGGTGTTGCGCCAGACCCGGTGGATACGACGGATGTGGGAGGTTAGTGATGGTGTGGCACCTTCTGGCATCTGGGATGAAAATATAGGAGGCTGAAAACCATAGACTGCTTGAAATGGCGACATGCCCGTGGAGGAACACACCAGCGTGTTATGAGAGTACTCCACCCATGGAAGAAAGACGGACCAAGAAGTGGGGGTTTGATGAGCCACACACCGAAGGGTAGCCTCCAGGTCTTGGTTGACCCTTTCCGTCTGGCCGTTGGACTGGGGGTGATAACCTGAGGACAGACTGGCGGTGGCCCCCAGGGCCTTACAGAAGGCCTTCCAGGTGGAGGAGGAAAATTGTGGCCCCCGATCGGACACAATATCGCTGGGGATGCCGTGCGGGCGGACCACATGTTGAACCAGAAGCTTGGCTGTCTGCATGGCGGAGGGAAGCTTACGGAGGGGGACAAAATGGGTGAATTTAGAAAACCTGTCCACGATGGTCAGGATGACTGTAAAGCCCCTTGATGCGGGGAGTCCGGTGACGAAGTCCACTGAGATGTGAGACCATGGGCGGGGGGGAATGGGGAGGGGTCGCAGGAAACCAGCTGGGGCCTGGTGGGAGGACTTGCTTCGGGCGCAGATGGAACAGGCCGCCACAAAGCGCTTGGTATCCGCATGGAGCGTGGGCCACCAAAAACGCTGTGAAAGGAGGAACGCCGTCCGCCTGGCTCCGGGATGGCAAGCAAGCTTAGAGCTGTGACCCCATAACAGTACCTCTGGGCGCAGGGCGCGGGGGACGAACAGCCGGCCAGCTGGGCAACCAGTAGGTGGGTGTGTGTCCCCTGTTGCCTCAATGACTTGCCTCTCCACCTCCCACTGGACTGCACCGAGAATCCGGGTCTGAGGAATAATGGAGTCGGGGCCGAGATCCTCCACAGGTGGCGCAAACATCCGAGAAAGTGCGTCCGGCTTTCCATTGCGCGACCCGGGGTGGTAGGTGAGGGTGAAGTCGAACCTTGTCAGGAAAAGAGCCCACCGCGACTGGTGCGGATTGAGGCGTTGGGCGGAGCGGATGTAGGCCAGGTTCCTGTGGTCCGTGTAAATGACAAAGGGATGGGATGCTCCTTCCAACCAGTGCCTCCACTCCTGAAGGGCCAGGACCACTGCCAGCAGCTCCCTGTTGCCAACATCATAGTTGCACTCAGCGGGCAAAAGACGCCTGGAGAAAAAGGCGCAGGGGTGCAGCCGCTGATCGACGCTGGAGCGCTGGGAGAGTACAGCCCCGACTCCCGTGTCAGACGCGTCCACCTCGACAATAAAAGGGAGAGAGGGGTTAGGGTGGGTCAGGACAGGAGCGGAGGTGAAAAATTTCTTTAGCTTCCTAAAGGCCAAGTCGGCGCCAGGAGTCTATGAAAATGGCACCTTAGAGGATGTAAGCTTGTTCAGAGGTTCAGCCACTTTACTAAAATCTCGAATAAAGCGCCGGTAAAAGTTGGCGAACCCTAGGAACCTCTGCAGAAGCTTCTTGGATGTAGGAGTGGGCCACTCGACCACTGCTTGGATCTTAGCAGGATCTGGTCTAATCTGCCCCTTCTCCACAATAAAGCCCAAAAAGGAAACAGAAGGTGTGTGAAACGTGCATTTTTGAGCCTTGACAAATAACCGATTCTCTAGGAGGCGCTGAAGGACGAGCAGCACGTGTTGCCGGTGAAGCTCAAAAGAGGAGGAAAAAATAAGTATATCATCAAGATAGACAAAGACGAACCGACCTAACATGTCGCGCAGGACATCATTAATAAGACACTGAAAGACTGCGGGTGCGTTGGTGAGGCCAAAAGGCATGACGCAGTACTCGAAGTGGCCTAAGGGGGTGTTGAAGGCAGTTTTCCATTCATCACCTTTTCTAACTCTGATAAGATGGTAAGCATTACGGAGGTCCAATTTTGTGAAGATAACGGCGTCATGAAGTGGTGTGAATGCCGCATCAAGGAGGGGAAGAGGATATTTATTGCGGATGGTGATCTTATTAAGCGCTCGGAAGTCAATACATGGGCGCAATGTGCCATCCTTCTTTTTCACAAAAAAGAATCCTGCCGCCAGCGGTGAAGAAGAGGGTCGAATGTGCCCTGCCGCGAGGGAGGAAGAGATGTATTCCTCGAGAGATTTCTGTTCAGGCAGCGAGATGTTATACAGCCGCGATGAAGGAAGCGGCGCGCCAGGTAGCAGATCAATGGCACAATCGTACGGGCGGTGGGGGGGGAGTGTCATAGCGCGTTCGCCGCTGAACACCTCGCTAAGAGTGTGATACTCCCTGGGGACTTGGGAGAGATCGGGGGCGCGAGCGCAGCAGCGTGAGAGAGAGAGACGGGAGGTAAAGCCGAGCGCAAGCAGTGTGAGTGGCAGTAAGTGCTCCAATTATTAATTTTAAGAGTGGACCAGTCAATAAGAGGACTGTGACGTTGCAACCAAGGAAGACCAAGAACGACGGGAGCGGAACGAGAGGAGATGACAAAAAAGGAAATAGCCTCGTGATGATTACCCGAGAGGAGGAGCGACGCGGTGTGTGTTTTATGTGTAACGTTCGCAAGGAGGCGTCCATCAAGCGAGCGAACAATTTTGCGTCTGTCCACCGGCTCAAGCGGGATCTTAAACTGTTCAATGAGTCCACTGTCAATAAAGTTCTCATCTGCTCCTGAGTCCACTAAGGCACAAATAGGAAAAGAACCCCCCTTTCCCCAGAACAGCGTACCTTCGACCTGCAGGCGGCCCACGGTAGTAGTAGAGGCGGGGCGAGGCGGTGAAGTCTGTCCTGCTGGGGTGGAGCTCGGCGACGTGGGCGCACGCCTGGGTCGAGGACGGTGGGGGCAGCGCGATATGGAGTGGTCCGGCGCTCCACAGTAAAGGCACAGCCGTAGTGACAAGCGGCGCTTCCTCTCCGTGGCCGACAGTCGGTGGGCTCCCAGCTGCATGGGAATCCCCTCCTCGGCGATCTCCGACTGAACCTCCCGAGCGAGTGGGGCCGGAAGCGGCAGGGGGAGGAACTCTTGGCCGTGGGATGACAGCCTAGTTGCGCTGAGGGGAAGCCTCTCTCGTTGTCGGGCGCGTTCTTGCAAGCGACCGTCCAGCCGGATGGAGAGAGCTATGAGCTCCTCGAGCGTGCGGGTCTCGTCGCGGGACGCCATCTCGTCCTGCATGCGGGAGTTGAGGCCGGCGTAGAACACGCAGCGGAGGGCCTTATCGTTCCAGCTGCTCTCCACAGCCAGAATGCGGAATGTTATTGAATAGTCGGCCACTGAGCCGGAGCCCTGGCGCAATGCCAGGAGCCGTAGACCCGCCTCTCGCTCCCTCATAGGATGGTCAAAAACATTCTTTATCTCCTCCATGAACATGGGCAAGTCGGTGAGGAGTTCCGGTTTGCACTCGCAAACCACCATTGCCCATTTTGCGGCACGGCCTGATAACAGGCCAATAATGTAGGCCACCTTGGCAGAGTCTGAAGCGAAGGTCTGAGGTTGTTGATTGAAGATGAGGAGGCAGTGATGTAGGAATAGCCGGCATCCTCCAAAGTCCCCTTCATACCTGGTAGGGTGTGGCGGGTTGGGTTCCCGGACCTGTTGGCTGGCGGTGGGGAGTGCCACGGGGAGCGGGGCCAACGGGGAGGAACCCTCCGGCGCCGCTGGGCCTGTTATGCGGGCGTGCATATCTCGGACCAGGGTAGTTAGGTCCACCAGCGTCTGCTCATGGCGAGAAAGCATCTGGCCCTGGGCTTGGAGGGCAAACTGCACATGTTCCTGCTCTGCGGGATCCATTGAATGGCTGGATTATTCTGTCACGCCTTGGAAAGGGGATGTGGGTGAATCCCAGGATGCAGACACAGGAGAGTTCCAGCAGTGAGATGGGTTTAATAATAATTAGTCCAAATAAGTGAGACAAACAGCAACTGAAGGCGACGGCGCACAAAAAGCAGAAAAGGCACCGTGGTTACTCAAGAGGCACGAATAACCTTCGGCTACCTCTACCGTGGGAGCTGGACGGGCTACTGGGGCTGCAGGACGGCAGCTGGAGGGTTCCTGAAAGGAGGTGAGTCCAGAACATGACAAACACATGCGGTTGCAGTAGCAAACAGAGACAATAATCCAGCACTGGCTAGGAGCAGCTGAGAGGATGATAAAGGGTGCTTAATGATGAACAGGTGCGGGAACCCAGTAGCTCCGCCCAGCTCAGGTGTCTGCTTCTGCACACAAGTACACAGGGCATGAGGAGACAAGACAATCTAATAAATAAGCATAAAGCCGATAAACTTAAAGGAGGTAACAAACCTGTGTCACCGTAGAGTGTGACATTATTCTCATACATGTAACACTTTATTCTCATACATTTAACACTTGATTCTCATACATTTAACAATTGATTCTCATACATTTAACACTTGATTCTCATACTTGTAACACTTTATTCTCATACATGTAACACTTTATTCTCCTCATATTAACACTTTATTCTCATACATTTAACACATTATTCTCATACATGTAACACTTTATTCTCATACATGTAACACTTGATTCTCATACATGTAACACTTTATTCTCATACATGTAACACTTAAATCTCATACATTTAACACTTAATTCTCATACATTTAACAATTGATTCTCATACATTTAACACTTGATTCTCATTCATTAAACAATTGATTCTCATAGATTTAACACTTGATTCTCATTCATTTAGCAATTGATTCTCATACATTTAACACTTGATTCTCATACTTGTAACACTTTATTCTCATACATTCCATTCCATTTTCCTCCACTTATCCGGGTCCGGGTCACGGGGGCAGCAGTCTCAGTAGGGAAGGCCAGACTTCCCGGTCCCCAACCACCTCCTCCAGCTCCACCGGGAGGACACCAAGGCGTTCCCAGGCCAGCTGTGAGACATAATCCCTCCAGCGTGTCCTCGGTCTTCCCCGGGGCCTTCTCCCGGCTGGGCATGCCCGAAACACCTCACCAGGGAGGCGTCCGGGAGGCATCCGGACTAGATGCCCGAGCCACCTCAGCTGGCTCCTCTTGATGTGAAGGAGCAGCGGCTCTACTCTGAGCTCCTCCCGGATAACCGAGCTCCTCACCCTGTCTCTTAGGGTGAGTCCCGCTACCCTACGAAGAAAACTCATTTCAGCCGCTTGTATCCGCGATCTCATTCTTTCGGTCATGACCCAAAGCTCATGACCATAGGTGAGGGTGGGAACATAGATCGAACGGTAAATAGAGAGCTTTGCCTTCCGGCTCAGCTCTTTCTTCACCACGACGGTCCGGTACAGCGACCGCATTACTGCAGACGCTGCGCCGATCCGCCTATCGACCTCACGCTCCAACCTTCCCTCACTCGTGAACAAGACCCCGAGATACTTGAACTCCTCCACCTGGGCAGGACCTCATTCCCAACCCGGAGGGAGCAACCCACCCTTTTCCGACTGAGAACCATGGCCTCGGTTTTGGAGGTGCTGAGTCTCATCCCAGAAGCTTCACACTCAGATGCAAACCGTCCCAGTAAACGCTGCAGGTCACAGCCCAATGAGGCCATCAGGACCATATCGTCTGCAAATAGCAGAGATGAGATCCTAGTGCCCCCGAACTGGACTCCCTCGACACCTTTGCTGCGCCTAGAAATTCTGTCCATGAAAATTATGAACAGAATCGGTGACAAAGGGCAGCCTTGGCGGAGGCCAACGTTCACCGGAAACAGGCTTGACTTACAACTGGCAATGCGAACCAGGCTCCTGCTCCGGTTGTACAAGGACTGAAAGGCACGTAGTAGCGCGCCACCAATCCCATACTCCCGGAGCACCCCCCACAGGACACCGCGAGGGACACGGTCGAATGCCTTTTCCAGGTCCACAAAGCACATGTAGACCGGTTGGGAAAACTCTCAAGTACCCTCCAGGACCCTTGCAAGGATGTAGAGCTGGTCCAGTGTTCCGCGACCAGGACGAAGATTAACGGTCGTACCCTTCTCTCCAGCACCCTGCAATAGACTTTCCCAGGGAGGCTGAGGAGTGTGATCCCCCTATAGTTGGAACACACCCTCCGGTCACCCTTCTTGAAAAGGGGGACCACCACCCCAGTCTGCCAATCCAGAGGTACCGACTTCCACGCAATGTTGAAGAGACGTGTCAGCCAAGACAGTCCCGCAACATCCAAAGCCTTGAGGAATTTAGGGCGAAACTCGTCCACCCCCGGAGCTTTGCCACTGGGGAGCATTTTGACTACCCCAGATACCTCAGCCACGGTGATGGAACTGTCCACGTTCGTATCCTCAGTCTCTGCTTCCTCTATGGAAGGTATGTCAGTGGGATTGAGAAGGGCCTCAAAGTATTCCTTCCACCGCCCAACTATATCCTCAGTCGAGGTCAGCAGGCTCCCGTCCCCACTGTAAACAGTGTGGACCGGGCACTGCTTCCCCTTTTTGAGGCGCCGGACGGTTTGCCAGAACCTCTTTGAGGCCGACCGAAAGTCGTGTTCCATGGCCTCACCGAACTCCTCCCACACCCAAGTTTTTGCCTCGACCACCGCCGAAGCCGCGTGCCGCTTGGCCTGTCGGTACCCGTCAGCTGCTTCAGGAGTCCCACAAGCCATCCATGCTCGATAGGACTCCTTTTTCAGCTTGACGGCAGCCCTGACCTCTGGTGTCCACCATCGGGTTCAGGGCTTGCCGCCACGACTGGCACCGACCACCTTGCGGCCGCAGCTCCGATCGGCTGCCTCAGCAATGGGGGCACGGAATAGAGCCCATTCGGACTCGATATCCTCGTCCTCCCCCGGGATGCAGGAGAAGCTCTGCCGGAGGTGAGAGCTGAAGACTCGACGAACAGGAGACTCTGCCAAACGTTCCCAGCACACCCTCACTACACGTTTGGGTCTCCCGGGTCTGTCCGGCATCCTCCCCCGCCATCAAATCCAACTCATCACCAGGTGGTGATCAGTTGACAGCTCAGCCCCTCTCTTTACCCGTGTGTCCAAAACATGCCGACGCAGGTCTGATGATATGACTACAAAGTCGATCATAGACCTGTGGCCTAGGGTGTCCTGGTGCCATGTGCACTTATGGACATCCTTATGCTGGAACATGGTGTTTGTGATGGACAAACTGTGGTTCGCACAGAAGTCCAACAACATCACACCGCACGGGTTCAGATCGGGGAGGCCGTTCCTCCCAATCACGCCCCTCCAGGTCACACTGTCATTGCCCACATGGGCGTTGAAGTCTCCCAGCAAAACGACAGAGTCACCAGTTGAGGTGCTCTCCAGCACCCCTCTGATGGACTCCAGGAAGGCTGGGTACTCTGAACTGCCGTTTGGCGCGTACGCACAAACAACAGTCAGGACCCTTTCCCCAACCCGAAGGCGTAGGGAAATTACCCTCTCGTTTACCGGGGATGACTCCAACACAGAGGCACCGAGCCGGGGGGCTATTAATAAGCCCACACCAGCTCGCCGCCTCTCCCCTGCAGCAACTCCAGAGTAGAACAAGATCCAGCCCCTCTCGAGGAGTTTGGATGCAGAACCCAAACTGTGGGTCGAGGTGAGTCCGACTATATCTAGTCGGAATGTCTCAACCTCTCTCACAAGTTCGGGCTCCTTCCCCGCCAGAGAAGTGACGTTCCATGTCCCAAGAACCAGATTTCGCCGCCGAAGACCAGGTCGCCTAGGTGCCCGCCGTCGACCGCCACCCAAAACGCAATGCACCGGACCCTTATGCTTGCCCCCGCAGGTGGTGGGTCTACGGGGGGGAGATCCCGTGTGGCTTCTTTGGGCTGAGCCCGGCCGGGGCCCACGGGTGAAAGCCCGACCACCAGATGCTCGCCTGCGAGCCCCTCCCTCAGGCCTGGCTCCAGGGTGAGGCCCCGGTATCCCACTTCCGGGCGAGGTGCGGTCTCTCCTCGTGTGTTTATTCATAGGGGTCTTCTGAATCACTCTTGGTCTGGCCTGTCACCCAGGACCTGAGACCCTACCAGGGGAATATAGCCCCAGACAACATAGCTCCTAGGATCACTCGGGCACACAAACCCCTCCACCACGGTAAGGTGGTGATTCATGGAGGGGTATTCTCATACATTTAAAACTTTATTCTCCTCATATTAACACTTTATTCTCATACATTTAACACTTAATTCTCATACATTTAACACTTGATTCTCATACATTTAACAATTGATTATCATACATGTAACACTTTATTGTCATATATTTAAAACTTTATTCTCATACATTTCACACTTAATTGTCATACATTTAACACTTGATTCTCATACATTTAACAATTGATTCTCATACATGTAACACTTGATTCTCATACATGTCACACTTTATTCTCATACATGTAACACTTGATTCTCATACATTAAACACTTTATTCTCATACATTAAACACTTTATTCTCATACATGTCACACTTTATTCTCATACATGTAACACTTGATTCTCATACATTTAACACTTTATTCTCATAAATGTAACACTTAATTCTCATACATTTAACACTTGATTGTCATACATTAAACACTTCTAATTTGGTAAATTTTTTATTTTTTTTTCTCATGAATTTACAACTTTTCTTATAAATTTCCGACATTTATTCTCGTACATTTATGGCTTTTTTTCTCATAAAGGTACAACTTTTGTTCTTGTACATTTATGACTCTTTCTTATAAATTTACGACTTTTATTCTTGTAAAAATGTATGACTTTTTTCTTGTAAACTTACGACTTTTATTGTCCTACATTTGATTAATCACTTTTTTCTAAAAAATGTACGACTTTTATACTTTTTTTTATCTTACATTTATGACTTTTATTCTTGTAAATTTCGGACTTCATTTTCATAATTATACAACTTTTATTCTTGTACTTTTTCCTCATAAATGTACAACCATTATTCTCGTAAATGTATCACTTTTTTCTTGTAGATTAATAACTATTTTCTTGTCAATTTTTTTTAAACGTTTTTTTTCCCGTAAATGTACGACTTTTGCTCTTGTAAAAAAAGATGTTATTTTTCTCTTAGATTTACAACTTTTATTGTTGTAAATGTATGACTTTTTTTCTGGTAAATGTACGACTTCTATTCTCGTAAATGCATGACTATTATTCTTGAAATCTCAGACTGTTTTGTTGATGTGGCCCTAATACTGGGTGGTATCTTTCCACCCCCAAAACCATGACGCCCCAACATTTGCTGCATAAGCATTTAGCGGCTAAAGATTGAAGTAGGAGTATGTGGTGAAAGTAGCAAATGAATGTATTATGGAATATATTAATTTTATTTACCATAGCACGTGTTGACTAACATTTATTTATGACGTGGAAAAATTTTGGAGACCGCGCATCAAGCCATAGGTCCCGCCCCTGTGACGTCATCCTCCATCAAGTCTCTCCTCCAGTCATCTTTCTCGATCCTCACGCCAACAAAGTGTTCCATTCCCGGGACAAGTCGGTTCCCCTCCATGCTGCTAAGCTTCTCTCCTTTCCTCGCCGCAACGGAACATTTGGGGGCCACCTGAACGTTCCTACATACTTCCTAAGTTCCTACACTTCCTGCTTAGGCTTTTTCTCGCACTTGAACGAGATCGCGGAGGGATTTTTTTACGCCTTGAATCACTTCGAAGAAAACCAAAATAGCGTCAAGCAGCGATGGCAGGTTTGAACTCTCTGGATGCTGTCAAGAGGAAGATTCAGTGTTTGCAGCAGCAGGCGGACGACGCCGAGGACCGGGCTCAGGTCCTCCAGAGAGAGCTGGACGGCGAACGGGAGCTCCGGGAGAAAGTGAGACAATCCACTTCTTGTCCACCTTTTGGTAAAAGGCGCTTCTTTTTATCGGTTTGCCCGCCACTCGCTGTAAGGGAGCGTTGGGCTGTAGCGGTGTTCCGTTGTTCGGTGATGGGCAAGCACGGCACCATGGTGCCACAATGCAAGGCGTTGGTCTTCATAGGACAAAAGTTTGGAGTCCTGTAGCTTTGTGCGCATGCGTTGTGACCTATAAAAGTTCAACACTTTGTCATCGTTCACAAGTACATTTGAAACATGGACCACATTTATTGATCCATTCAACTGTGTACTACAGTAGTAATAGTATAGCATATCATACTATACTAGTAGTACTTTTTTTCCCTTTTTTTTTAACTTGAGGATTATCATACATATCATGCTAATACACGCCCGATCAAAATGTTAAGACCAGTTGAAAAATGACAACAACATACGTTTTCACTGTTGGACCTTAAGGAGGTTCTCAGCAGAGCTTGAAAATGCAAAAAGATGAAATGGGAGGGAGACAAAAAAGAAGCATTCAAGAGAAATATGCTAAAGTTGAAGAGCACAGCCTTTAAAGGGCAAAATTTTGGTGAAAATGTGGCTTGAATGTGATTTAGTGTGGTCTTGATGGCAAAGGCGAAAAAGCTTTCTCTCTTTGATTGTTGAGCTGCATAAGCGAGGCGTCTCTCTCGCAGCGCGCCATCGCTGCTGAGGTTGGACGCAGTAAGACGATCACTTCAAACTTCTGAAAAACATCCTGAGGCTCATGGAGCAAAAAAGTCCAGTGGTAAACCCAAAACATGTCCCGGTGGCTGTCAACACACGGGACCATCCTCGGCCCAGTCCGAGCGCGGTCCGATAACCATCAGACGCCATCTGGCAGAGAAGAAACGACATCTTCAAGGTTTGGAATTTGCAGGAGAGCACCAAACATGGGACATTGAAAGGTTTGATTCTCCCTTGACGCTCCTGATGGCTTCCAGGGTTACTGGCATGACGAGGAGATCCCACCTGAGATGTTTTCCATCATGGTGATCCTTCTATGGACCCCTAGAAGGGGCGTCAAACGGCAGATGTTGCAGGGGGCGTCCCTCACGTCTGTGTGGTAATGACTGTCTTTTTCAACAGGTGCACTTCACCAAGAGGAATAAGATCACTCTTTTGGACCATCCTCATCTAAATCCAATGGAGAACATTTGGAGAACATTCCCACTAGCCTCCTGGAAACACTGGCATCACGCATGCCCAAAGCTATTTTTCAGCTGATCAACAAGAATGGCACAGCTCCTCATGACTCACTCCTTTTTAGACATTTCACTTCTATTTTAGGCCGTTTTCAAGCTATGCTCTTCAACTTTTGATCAGCCTAGCTCACTTCTGGCTTCCCATTTCATCTTTTTGCATTTTAGGGAGCTCTACTTCGAACCTCCTTAAGGTCCAACAGTGTAAAATGAACATTCTTGCCGTTTTTCAGCTGTTCTTAACAGTTGGATCAGGAGTGTTTCTTTAGTTTGTGGCCGCTGGCAGGGTCTAATGTTCACTTGCATCGATGACTACATCTGTGCATTTACGCCTGTCAGGATAACACATTTTGCTGGAGGATAATTGTCCTATAAATTATCGTTGATAATCGATATTATTGGCATTTTGATTGACATGAAATTTGATTCCGGGAGATTCCCGGTTCCCATTGATGCTCGATGCCCCACCCTAATAATAATGATATTCATGAAAAACTGTGATTACTTGAAAACATAAGCGCATGGTTGTGAACATGGTGTGTGTGTGTCTCAATTCTAAGCAAGAAAACTAACTCATTGACATTTTTCCTTGAATTACGCAGATCTAAGAATAGATAGATCTAATAGACCTAGTAGATGAGTGTAATAAGGTATATAATAGATGTATCTAATGTATGATACAGTGGAAAGTACATTCATGCAGCAAATAAAGACAAGTCAAAAGAAACGTCCATTGATCAGTGTGATTGATGAAGGATAGCCAGTGATGGTCACTCAGGGACAGAATGAGGAGGAAGTGTTAGCGCGCATGCTAACAATGCAGTATGTGTACAGTGGTACGTATTGTTTGCTATGCCACTGGTTAAGTCACGTCTTTGCATGTTGCTGCCAGCTGATGTGTGTTTTTGTGCAAGTGTAGCAAGTATGTCGTGCTAAAGAGGAAGCTATGCGGGAAGGTGTTGCAGCTGACGCACGTGTTTGCAAAGCGAGCCGTGTGGCATGGCCATGTGTCAAGCATGAGTGGTCGTTCCTTAAAGGAAAAGTGCACTCTTTTTGGAATGTTGCCCATCGTCCGCAGTCCTTAAGTGAAGCATGAACACATATTTCCTTCCCCTTTCTGTGCATTCTAAGGAGAGAAAACGAGTTAGCATGAGGGCGCTAACAATGGACGTCATGCGTGCTATTTCGACTGTAAAGCCCTAAAAAAAACCTCCAAAAAAGGCCAACAATGTTCCATGTACATAAGTGACCTGTATGTTAACCAAAAGTTGGTCAACTTTGAGATTCCGCACGCTACCATCTAAACATCGGGACAGACTGAAGCGCTGGATCCCGATACTCTCAACTTCCACCCGACGACATCGCTAGGAAGACTCAGCAAGATGCTCGTTTGCTCTCAGCATTTTGGACCTGAGGACTGTGCTAAACTCAGCAGCTCGACGGGGAGCACCAAGTCTTGTGGTGAAAGATCCAGACATGCCGATGAGAGCCCACGCTGGAAGTGACTGTCTTCATAGAAACATTTAGCACCAGCGCTAAGCAGGCTGACCTGGGGCCTTACATCCTGACGTATGTGTTACCACACGCACAGGCGCCGTCATTTTAGGCAAATTTGTTAGCCAGCACGTAGCGGAAGTAGGGTATCAGAAGGGTTGCAAGTGATTCGTGACACACATGTGCTAGCCGCTCGCCCGATGGTGAGTTGTGCGTGCTAGGTGTGCTTCGTGTGAGGCTGTCGTATGTTTCACTCATGTACATGTGTGGGGATCGTACGAGGCTCGTGAAGACCACTCGCTTCCTACGGCTTCCGTGACCGGGAGAAGCAGAGTGTACAGCTGGAGGAGTCACCCGCCTCGGTCGGAGGTTGTTATCTCCCTCATGCTAACCCGTTTTCTCTCCTCCAGAAGGCACAGAAAAGGGAAAGACGTGTGTGTTCATGCTTCGCATAAGGATGATCTCCACTGATCTGGATCAGTCTTTGATATTTTGTACAACCTGTTGGAAACGTGTCCTGTATGTTTTTTTTCTGACCATTTTTTGAGTTTTATGCACAAATGCTGAAAATGGTCCCATATCGGAATGTTAAAGAACCCTTAAAAAAAATCCAGATCACCCCCAAAATGTAATCAGTTCTTCCATATCCCATTTCCAACATTTCCTGAAAATGTCTTCCAAATCCAGTCCGAACTTTTCAAGTTATTTTGAACACAAACAAACAAACGTCAAAAACATAACCTCTGCGCTGCGCTTGGCGGAGGCAAAAGTGGGTGTCCAGCAGTTTCTGGTTGATGTGTTTTCAATCAAACTTGTTTCGATGCTTCATTTTTCCAGCATGCTCCTTCAGAACCCTGACTGCCCCGCCCAGGATGCCGTCGGCCAAATCTGGCCTGCCCTTCCTGTGACTGCGTGCGCGTGCACGTGCACTGCAGCTTCACATGCATTTATTTCAAGCTCTTTAAACTCTTGCTCTCAGGCTCCGATGGAGACAGCAAGCTTGTTTTTCTTTTCCACACATTCGTCATCCTTTTTAACACTTGGCAGCCACATTTCCCACAATGCACCTCAATTGCCAGCACTTTCGGCCTGAGATGTGCTTGCCATGAGCGCAGCTGTCGCATTTAAACGCCGGCGGCTTCTTCAGGCCAACTGATGTTTCTGATTAAGACGAGCGAGATCACTTGAGGCAAGACTTTGGCAAACGCTGCCGTGTATTTTAGTGTAGCGAAACAAATGATCTGCTAAATTTGTACTTCTATTTCAACTCTTAAGTGATGACTTTTTCCATTGGCCTCAGGGAAAGGACCTTTCATGGGCCACACATGGAAAAATAGACACTTGCAAGCAAAATGTATTTGCAGGGGCTTAATCATAACAATAATCATACTAATAATAGTAATCATTCCTCATTTGGAAGGATTTCAGATAGTTTCTGCCTATAAATCTGTAATTGTTCTCTATAAAATGGATTCTTTGTTCATATTTTATTGTATTTAGGTTATTTGCTATATGGCTAAAGTTGCTAACATACGTTTCACTTTTTGTCGGACCCTTTGGAAAGAGTGAATAAGGCACCGCAGTATTTTGTTGTCTTTTCAGTGCAGCTGTAATCCTCCTTTGTAATCAGTGTTGTTCCATTTCTATAGAATTCCGGGTAGTTATTTACACATTTCTTTATTTATTGATTTAAATCATTGCACCTGAAAGTTTCTCGTGGCCTGGGACCTGCCTAACCGGGCCGTGGTTGGGGACCCCTGGTATCAGACGTTTAAAATGCCTGCTATGTTTTTTAAGGTATTATATGCCGCATATAGAAATGACTCAAATGTGACTACAACTAAAAATGGCTGCCAAAAACAACACTGTAATGTTCAAATGGGATTTTATTTCATTCTAGAATATGTTTGCACCACTAAAAAAAACAGCCGTGGGCCTCAAGTGGACATCCCTGGTACGTGGATGCACCTTCATGTTGGACGTTTTTGATAGTTTTGTACTTTGTTCTCACCACGTGCTTATTGTTTTATGGCCTGGTTGCCACAGTAAGATCACCACCTTCACTCTGACGGCCTTTTATGGAAGACAGCTTGCCTTGCTTCTCCTCTTCCACAGCACGCATACCCCAAACTGGAAGCCTGTCATTATTAAGTCTTTCATTCAGAACGGAGTGTCACATTTGAACTGCGCTAAAACCTCAAGCTATGCATTTTTTGATGCTGACTCTCTGGAATACTGAAGTCACATGTTCCATGCCGACAGGCGCTTGTAACTTGAAAGGAAATGTATTGTAGTTGAACCAAGTGTACCAGCAACATTTCTCTTCAGTGTTTTTCAATTGATTCATGCCGTGTGGGGACGTTTTTTACATAATGTCGTAATGCTTGAATTTGCACAACCGGTCGTTGACGCATTTGCAAAAAAATGAGTAGAACACAGGAAAATCAAAACTACATATGAAATTTCTTTTTGTTTTTGTTTTTTTGCCACAAACAAGACTGACTCGCCTG
Organism: Dunckerocampus dactyliophorus; assembly: GCF_027744805.1. Taxonomy (NCBI): domain Eukaryota; kingdom Metazoa; phylum Chordata; class Actinopteri; order Syngnathiformes; family Syngnathidae; genus Dunckerocampus; species Dunckerocampus dactyliophorus. The sequence continues at coordinate 690,788 of NC_072828.1, forward strand.
TCAGTGCTTTTAGATGGGGGAGGGGGGCCCCCTCATTGAGAAGAGCGATACGTGCTTTCATTTCCCAATCTCTAAAAGTCTCCCCAACCCACTAGTTTTTTTGCTCGTCGCTTTTTGGCCAGGTCACCCTTGAAAATGAGACGTTGATCTCAGTGTATTTTAATCTGGTGAAAAAACAACCTAAAATGGCTTTTTGAAAAAGAGTATAACCTAACCTGGGGCTGGGGGGGCTATCAATATTAAAATATCAATATTTCTTTTAAGCACGCTATCAAAAATGATCGATATAGACGGGGGTTGATGCGGAGGTCTCATGTTTCCCGAGTGGCAGCCAGTTACAGCAGCTCTGTATTGTTTTGAGTGTTTTAATAGTTATTGCTTGTGGAGCCATAGCGACCCCTTGAGCAAGTGTCGTCTTGTTACGCTTGTAGCCTGCCTCTCGCTTGCTGAGGGACACGCATTCATTCACTCGGGAGCGGCCGTTAGCTTTGAGCCGCACACCCCTTCGCTACGCAGGAGGAGAGGCTGCGTCGCGGGAGTGAAAAGACGGTATGAACCGTGTTTAGCTTCTGTCGTCATGGGGAACGTGAGTTGGTGAGATCTCTCCCCAACAAGATGCTAACCTGGCTGCTGAGGGACTAGCGTGAGTGCAGCCTGATTAAGATTGAAGATTATATTTTACTTCAGCAGCTATTTTTCTCCAAGATGAATAAAACAACTTTGCACACATGTTTGCAAATACACTAATATGAGAATCTATATCGTACATGGACATTCAACCTAAATGTATCGGGATATGAGTTTGGGCTTATATCGCCCAGCCCCAACCTAACCCAGAATAACTAACAAAGCCCCGAGGTGTATGACACTTATCCCTCCTGCTACATCTTCTTGTTCTCTGGTAGACCAGGTGCATTTGAATGTCTTTCTGAGCGAGGGTGAACAGGTAGTGCCAAATGTATTTGTGGCGGACCGGTGCATGTAAATAAAAGACTGGATGGGAAAGGCTGACTTGAACTCTCTTCATGCCCTATTTTTGATCACAAGCATAGCAGCACACATAGCAGGGAGCTACAGGAGGAGGCAAGCTACATCTTCACTCGTTGCTCCGACTGCTTGTAGCACCAACAGATCACCAGTTTTCTCCAGGAGTTCCAACTGTATTCCCAATGTTACTCCCTGTTGCAGCGTTGGAGCGTTGCGGTTTGGCTGATGGCCAACTGGAGGAGGTCTCCGTGCATTCTTGCTCAGTTGTTCAACAATCCCAGTTATTCCTACCACTGCCGACCATTTACGCCCCAAAATATGCAGGAGTGGGTTGGGAAAAATGCAGACCTTTTCTGACTGGTTTCAATGGAAGTTGAGTAAGTGATGCAGTGGCTTTGTTGGGCCTCTCACACTCACATTCTGTGGGGGGGAAAGAACGACTTCCTGCTTGCCTCTGTTTCCTTTGGAAGTTCTCCCAGGGACTAGTCGGACTTTCCAAATATAACATAGCGTATCGGTGCGTGTCGTCAGTCTCAGGCATTCTGGGGAACACCCCCACGTCGGTGGCGAGATCATCATGTGATGATGTCCACCAAAGACTGTGCAGCCAAATTGACTCTTGAGCTTGAAGATGTTTTTAACAGCATAACTGTTGGATCGTATCCAGAATATATCAGTAATACGGATTTACGGTGGTGTGTTTGCCCCCTTCCTGATTTTGCAGTTTTTTGGCATGTTTGTCACATGTAAATGTTTCAGATCATCAAACAAAAACAGTGATTGCCCCCCCAGTATATAAACATGCAACCTCCTGTCTTTCGTCTGGAAAAAACCTTTTTCCGTTCTTTAGCAATCAGCAGTAGAGTTTCAGGAAAATATCAGTTTCCGACTAAAATGGGAGAAAAACAGCTTTTTGTGAAAAGATACATTTCAAGCATAACTTTCACTTTCACACAAATGTGTTTTGCTTTTGTGACAGCTCAAATATCTGAAGTATACAACTATATTTATCATTTTTCATGTTTTATCATTCATGATTTATCTATCATTTTCACATTTGGAACTAAACTGCGTGCTTGCACGTGTATGCATGCATTCAAATTTTTTAGCTCACTAATCAGTAGCTGCTCATTTCTAGCAGACAATACGGGGTCATGGAACAAGGAAGTGCGTGTCTCACCCACTTAGCTGAGAGTCATGTGTCCCACCACAGAAGGTGTCTTCATTTTACTTTGAACGCTGCAAAAAGTCAATATCTTATGAAGAATATTTGTCTTCTTTCTACGTTTAGGATGTATAAAATCAACGCGTCATGTGAACACTATTGGTGGTGTTGGGTTCGGTTATGTCGACAACCGCTTGTGTCGACAGTCCGAGGGGCGTCAAGGAGATACTTTACAGACTCTGCTAAGGTCTGACTTGAGGGCACGTATGAACATCCACCCAGTGCATGGAGCAGCACAACCCCAGCAGTGTTGTGTCGCCCATTAGCCCACTGCCCTGGAAGCGGCTCCTAATTAGATTCCTCCCCCGGCTTGTCCTTGATTTTCTCTCTCATGCATTTGATATGCTGGCTTCCAGTATCTTTTACGGTCAATCCCGAAGGAGCTGGACTGTATCCAATCCACCCCATCCACGTTGATGGGCAGCAGTGAGGAAGGAAGAAAAGAGATTATGGAGTTGGTCACTGTTGAGTGAGTGAGTGTATTCTATGAACAAATAACCCCCCCTCACACTCACACTGGCATAATAAAGATGATTTCCTCCTGGGATCTGTCAATAGTACCCCAAGTGTAAAATTCACCAACGCATGGGTGCTTTGTCTGGGCACTCAAACAGACTAGTTTGTTTGTTAGGCGCACGCTTTGGCGTACCATAACCACACTGTGGACAAAATACAGTAAATAGACTGGTGTGTGTCTTACCTAGTGTTTGAGCATGAACCAGACTAGAGCTGTCCTATCTAGTGAGACTGGTGTGTGTCTTACCTAGTGTTTGAGCATGAACCAGACTAGAGCTGTCCTATCTAGAGAGACTGGTGTGTGCCCCACCTAGTCTTTGAACATGAACCAGACTAGAGCTGTCCTATCTAGTGAGACTGGTGTGTGTCCCACCTAGTCTTTGAGCATGAACCAGATTAGAGCTGTCCTATCTAGTCTGACCGGTGTGTGTCTTACCTAGTCTTTGAGCATGAACTAGACTAGCCTTGCTTGGTTTTTCTGTGGAAGTACCAAGCGTGTGCTGAGGAAAGGGCGTGGTCACGCTTGGCGAAAGGGCGACCACCAGCAGGACATGAAAGACTGTTGGGCTGCTGAGTCATGTTCCACTTGGGCATGCGCAGCATGAGACGTTGTGTGGCGAAGTTGTGTTTTTGTCACCTGGAACTTCATGGATTTTGGCCAAACGCTGAGAACGATGTCTCGGGAAAACTTCAGAGTAATTTGGAAGTCACGGATCAGTTCTACGGAGGTCTGGCTTCTGTGGAAATTGAAACTTTCCCCTTGTCTCACGAAAAGCCTGGTTGTGCACCGACCGTATTCTGTAGGCTTCTCACAGAGGTCAGGTCGTTTCTGTTGTTTGAGCTTCCACTTCATCTGTCCTCAGCAGCCAGATGTGCCGTCGACAGGCCGACGCTCAAGCCACTGAACCCATTCAGGGCTTTTCATTCATCCCACGGCGGCTTAGGGTTTCCACTCTTATCAGCTTCTTGCTGTTTGAACACTCATTGGGCAGACACTTCCTGCCTGGTGTCCGCAGCCATGCAGCGGAGCTTTTCAGTCTGGAAAAAGACAAAGTGAGGTTGGAAAGACTGCCCCGCCACAACCCAGACAGCCGTTTGAAGCAACATAAAGTGCCTTCAAAAGGAAACCGTGCCTTCATTTGCAGATGTATTCCACATTGCAGTTGTCGTCTGACCTTCTGATGCTCACACACAGACTGACTGCAAAGAAACATCTTCCTTTTGTTTTCATGTTGTTAGATGTTACAACAGCGTATTAGGGCCACCTGGAAATCAAATCTGAGGTTTTGAGAAAAAAATGGACAATTAACAAGAAAAAACGTGTACATTTATGAGAATGACGTGGTTAATTTATGAGAAAAAGTAGCCAATTAACGACAAAATGCCATAAATTAACGAGAAAAAAGTAGTAAATTTACAACAAAAAAGTTGTCAATTTACGAGAAAAAAAGTTTTGAGAATAATGTAAATTTATGTGGAGAAAGTTGACAAAAAAATACATTTCTGAGGATAAAATTGTAAAATTATGAAAATAGAGTTGTAAATTAAGAAGAATAAAGTTTTAAATTAACAATAAAAGATTTCCGAGAATAAGGTCATAAATTTATGAGAAAAAAGTAGTAAACTTACGAGAAAAAAAACGGCAATGCTTGAGGATAGTTATAAAATTATGACAATAAAGTGGAAAATTAACAAGAAAAAAGCCGCAAATTTCTGAGAATAAAGTCGTAAATTTATGAGAAAAAAGTACTAAATTAATGAGAAAAAAAGTTTACGAAAATTGACGAAAATAGCAGTAGTAAATTTACGACAGCAAAGTCATAAATTTATGAGAAAAAAAAGTCATACATTTATGAGGATAACTGTAGTAAATTCACAACAATAAAGGTTTTAAATTTACAAGAATAAAGTAAATTTATGAGACTAGTGCTACACTGATGAGATAATGTACCAAATTAATGAATTTTTTTTGTAGATTTATGAAAATAACAGTAGTAAATTTACAAGAATAAAGTTGTAAATTCACAAGAAAAAAAACTTTTTGAGGATAAAATTGTAAAATTATGAGAATAAAGTGGTAAATGAACAAGAAAAGAAGCCGTAAATTTCTGAGAATAACTGTAGTAAATTCACAACAATACAGGTTTTAAATTTACAAGAATAAAGTAAAGTAAATTTCAGAGAACAAGTCATACATTGATGAGAAAAAAGGACTAAATTAATGAGAAAAAACATTTACGTGAAGAATAAAGTGGTAAATTGATGAGAATCGAGTGGTAAATTAACAAGAAAAAAAGCTGTAAATTTACGAAAATAACGGTAGTGAATTTACGAGAATGTTTTAATATTCCCTTTGCCAAGGCCAAAAGTCACACAAGTCCCCCATTTTCACAGCCGTCTCAGGCAATGCCTGGAACATAAAGTTATCAATTTACAAAGTTTTTTCTCGTACATTTATGACTTTATCCTGGTAATGTCACAATGTCACTCCATGGTAAGAAGTCAGCGTCTTTCCAGGCTTCTTTTTGTCTTGCCAAGTCCATCTGAGCTCCTAAGTGACTTCTTGGCCGTGGTGAGCAGCTTAATGAGTCACTGACCTACTAACCGCTGCCATGCAGCTCAGCACAGAATGTTTGTCTAGGAAATAGCCAGCCGCTCTCTTTCGGCAGTCTGAAGGACATTTTTAGTGCTTTGAGGCGTCAGTAAGTGGCTATTTCTATAAAGAAATACCAACATGCAGTACTTAGGAAGTTTTATCTTCCTATAACTTCATGTCTTTGTGTAGCGTTTGCAGGATGGTGGTGGTGGACAACTGAGAGGAAACGCTTGAATGTTTTTCCTTCTCCTGCTTTTGTTTTGTGAGGGCAGATGAGGGGCTGAGCATTCTCCTCTAATTCTCCATGCAAAGTCGCCAGAAATTGACTGGACTTGTCACTTGTCACTTCAATCCCATAACATGAAGGTATTAAAGAAGAATTTGGGTTTTGACAGATGTTCTTTATTACGAGGAGAGTCCAAGGCCGACCTCCAGCAGTCCTTCAGTTGTAGGGAAGCTCGCTATGAAAATAACAGCAACATCTTCACTGGAAAAACACATCAGTGTCAAATGTTTTCATGCCAGTGTCACGTCGTTCTAGTTGAGAATCTCAACGCAGGATTCAGTAAAGAACATCTTGTCCTTTTGCAATCCACGCTTCTTTGTTTGGTGGTTTTTCTTACCTGCATTGCCCTTTCTGTGCCTTTCCTGTTCTACTGAAGGGCTGAAAAGTGTGTGCGTGTGTGGGGGGGGGGCATCTTGGACGAGTTAAAGAATGAATGACTGAATGGATCTTCGTGTTTTCTTTCAGGCGGAGGGAGATGTTGCAGCTCTGAATCGTCGCATCCAGCTGGTGGAGGAGGAGTTGGACCGGGCCCAGGAGAGGCTGGCCACAGCGCTGCAGAAACTGGAGGAGGCCGAGAAGGCTGCGGACGAGAGTGAGAGGTCAGCTATCGCATGTTCTCCCTGACACATAAACCAGTGCAGAGGGAAAACAGGAGTGAAGAACTACATGCGGTCTGCAGTCTATCATACCTTTGCATTTGGAAATAAGGGACATCAGTCTGGAAATAAGGCGGATTCTGCTCTTTCCACCACAGTTTGCAACAGCAGTACTTTAGTAGTGCAGATATGCAGTACAGGTGTATTGTTCATTGTACTAACCTGTACTTTTAGATGGAATGCTACAGACATGCTAACATTACAGAAAGATAGGAAGCTAACCACATGGCTGCAACAATAGAAGTGCAAAACATCCAAATAATAGATAGATAATAGATTTATTATACTTTATCCCATGAGGGACTCCCATGAAAGTTTTATGGTAAATTATGGCATCAGTTAGCAAAGCACTTAAGGTTAGCTGCTTCTCACACTCCTCCTTAAATGGAATTAGTTACGTGGGGAAAGCAATTATTGCTTTATATTTAAAAAAATATGCCAAAGAATTGGGATTCGGCTTTGTGGTGGTGTGCCGTTGACAGATGTTCCATATGATTCGTTTTAGGGTTGGGGTAAGGGTTAAGGTTAAGGTTAGGGTTAAGGTTAGGGTTTGATAGATGTTCCATGTGACTAGTTTTAGGGTTAGGGTTGGGGTAAGGGTTAAGGGTAAGGTTAGGGTTAGGGTTTGACACATGTTTCATGTGATTAGTCTTAGTTTCAGTTTGTGGAATGCAATTCTCCACCAAAACGCTCGGGAGCAGTGTTTTCCTTGGAGTGAGCAACCACACCTGTCATGGACTAGCTATGTAGCTTCCTGTGTCTAGTATTGACCGATCCAGATGATCGATCTGGTGTAGTTAGCAGTGCATAAAAACGCACCACATTTCACTGGCAGGGACGCTAACGGCGTTGAAAAGTTTGAAACAGATTTATGTTCCATAGTTTGCTTTAGCTTGCTCGCTCATGTTAGTTCTATGACACAAACTCTATGACGTAAGTTCCCACAGTGGGGTAAGCATACCCCCAGGGGTATAGTGGCATATGGGTATAGTGGTATAGTGGCATAGGGGTATAGTGGCATAGGGGTATAGGGGTATAGTGGCATATGGGTATAGTGGTATAGTGGCATAGGGGTATAGTGGTATAGGGGTATAGTGGCATAGGGATATAGTGGTATAGTGGCATAGGGGTATAGGGGTATAGTGGCATAGGAATATAGTGGCACAGGAATATAGTGGTATAGGGGTATAGTGCTTTAGGGGTATAGGGGTATAGTGATATAGGGGTATAGTGGTATAGTGATATCGGGGTATAGTGATATCGGGGTATAGTGATATAGGGGTATAGTGGGATGGGGTATAGTGATATAGGGGTATAGTGGTATAGTAATATAGTGGTATAGTGGTATAAGGGTATAGGGATATTGTTATATAGGGGTATAGTGGTATAGTGATATCGGGGTATAGTGATATAGGGGTATAGTGGGATGAGGTATAGTGATATAGGGGTATAGGGTTATAGTGATATCGGGGTATAGTGATATAGGGGTATAGTGGTATAGGGTAATAGGGCTATAGTGGTATAGGGGTATAGTGGCATAGGAATATAGGGGTATAGTGGCATAGGGGTATAGTGGCATAGGGGTATAGTGGTATAGGTGTATAGTGGTATCGGGGTATAGGGATATAGTGGTATAGGGATATAGTGGTATAGGGGTATAGGGATATAGTGGTATAGGGGTATAGGGATATAGGGATATCGTGGTATAGGGATATAGTGGTATAGTGGTATAGGGGTATAGGGATATAGTGGTATAGGGGTATAGTGGTATAGGGATATAGTGGTATAGGGGTATAGGGATATAGGGGTATAGGGATATAGTGGTATAGTGGCATAGGGGTATAGTGGCATAGGAATATAGTGGTATAGGGGTATAGTGGCATAGGGGTATAGGGATATAGTGGTATAGGGATATAGGGATATCGTGGTATAGGGGTATAGGGATATAGTGGTATAGTGGTATAGGGGGATAGGGATATAGTGGTATAGGGGTATAGTGGTATAGGGGTATAGGGATATAGGGGTATAGGGATATAGTGGTATAGTGGCATAGGGGTATAGTGGCATAGGAATATAGTGGTATAGGGGTATAGTGGCATAGGGGTATATTGGCATAGGGATATAGGGGTATAGGGGTATAGTGGCATAGGGATATAGTGGTATAGTGGTATAGGGGTATAGTGATATAGGGGTATAGTGGTATAGGGGTATAGTGGTATAGGGGTATAGTGGCATAGGGATATAGTGGTATAGGGGTATAGTGGTATAGTGGTATAGGGGTATAGTGGTATAGGGGTATAGTGGCATAGGGGTATAGGGGTATAGTGGTATCGGGGTATAGTGGTATAGTGGTATAGTGGCATAGGGATATAGGGGTATAGTGGTATAGGGGTATAGTGGTAACCACTGATCTACCACATCTGATCTACCACATTCTGTGTGAAACGATGAGATACCAAAATGTTTTGTGTACTTGCATCCAATCAGAGGGATGAAGGTGATAGAAACCCGAGCCATGAAGGACGAGGAGAAGATGGAGATCCAGGAGATGCAGCTGAAGGAGGCCAAGCACATTGCAGAAGAGGCCGACCGCAAATACGAAGAAGTAAAAAGAACGTCTAAAGATGCTCACCATTTTGTTGGAATGTGCGTCGTCATGACAAAGGCGTCATTTCAGCCCGTGATTCCTCTTCCAGGTTGCTCGCAAGCTGGTCATCCTGGAGTTAGACCTGGAACGAGCCGAGGAGAGGGCCGAGCTCTCTGAATGGTAAAAGACCTGAGCACACTCAGCTGGGACGTCATGCCTTCTAAAGACATAAAAACAGGTCAAAAGAGGCAGCTAATGAATTCACGTAATGGAACACACCTATGAAAACACCTCCAAAAAGGTTTCCTATCCATCCTTAATCACAATAATAGTAACAATGCGGTTCCTATGCGGCTCACGTTATGGAAATGAAGCCTTGTTGGCGCTTTTGGGAGACAGAATAGCATTACGTGCATCCTTAGCTGCCTCTTTTTACCTCTTTTCATGTCTTTAGAAGGCACCAAAAAGGAAAGGCGTGTTTTCATGTCTCACATAAGGATTGTGGATGATGGGCGGCATTCCAAAAAAAAGAAAGTGCCCTTTTCCTCGAAGCATCATTTAAAACAAATAAAAACTCAACTAATAAAGTACATTTCACCACAATACCTTCACCAGAGAGTGGAACCCGCTCATGTTGACCAGCTCATCGAGTCCTGGTCCACAGTTAGAAATTACCCAGGTGTGCCTGGATGTGTTGTTTGTTGTGAGTGGCAATGTGTCCCACTTTGTTTGACGGCCCTTGAACTTACCATGTAACCTTGTCCCACGCTGCACGGATAGACTGTCTGTAAGTCCTGGCTGGTACTGGTGGATGGTGGCTGTGTATTCATTTAGTGCTTTTCATTTGATGCTTTACACCAGGGGTGTCCAAAGTGTGGCCTTTTTTGGCCCGCGGCACAGTCTAAAAATGTAATTTAGGAAATTTTATTTAAAAAAAAACAAAAAAAAAAACAGCAGCAGCAGCAGAAATGTGAAAAGTATGTGGAAAAAGCATGTAGTTGAAATATTAAAGATTTGTTTTTCATCTCAAAAACGATGAATAAAGTTTATAACATGGGAATAAAGTGAAAATATTAGTAGAAGAAAATATACAAGAAGAAAGCTGAAATATTTGCAAAATTCTACCAAAAAAATCAAAGGCAGAAATGGAAAACAGCAGAAAAAGTCAAAATATCAGGAGAAAAAAATTGTTTTCTAACGAGAAAAAAAAGTTAGCAATTTTACGAGACTAAACTTGTAACATGAGGACAAATATCATTTTAGTTACAATGTTGAAAGAAAGACAAAAAGACATCTTTTTTAAAAAAAAGATCAAACTATTATGGGAATAAATTTGTAATTACGAGAAGCACATTTACAAGAGGAAAGCTGAAATGAAATAGTTGGGGGGGAAAAATCAGCAGAAATGGAAAAAAATATACAGGAATAAAATCAAAATATTAAGAAAAAAAATCAGAAGTGGCAGTTTTCCAAGAATAAACTGGTATTGCTATTTTTTAGCAGCATTTCACTTGTATCACAGCGCTGTTAGCATATCTCTACGTGTTGCTTTAGAAAACGTCAAGGTGGCCCTCGCATCCTTTCATTGTTCACGCTGTGGCCCTTGCCGGAAGAAGTTTGGACACCCCCGCTTTCCACAATACATCAGAAATAAGATCAGTGAGATGGCTTTCATGTGCGTATGTTTTGCTTGATGTGTTGAAAACCTTTCCCGGTGACTAGCTAGCATGCCGCTAACGCTGTTTACATCCATTGTGGTCCTCAGTCATGCTCAGCTACGGCGCATGCATGGCGGTCCTTTGGCCGGCAGCCCAGGCTCTGGCGCCGTATAAGACAGACCATCAGGCGGTTGCTAGTCTTGCGATACCTGCTGCATGTCTCTAAGGATTTGTGGCTGGTTCTGATCCATCTGACTTTTCTGGCATTTCTGGTTGGGAGTGAGAGCGATCCCCACTTTGAGTTGCTTTGAAAGGTATGCAGTATTTACTTCAAGTCCAAATGTTTCCACAGTAAAGCCAGCGACCTGGAAGAAGAGCTGAAAAATGTCACCAACAACCTGAAGTCCTTAGAAGCCCAGTCCGAGAAGGTGAGGAACCTCCCGTGACTGCAGTATGATCTCATTCATGAATGCTCCAAAGCCTCCCAGGAGGACATGTTGAGTACTAAGAGTGTTTGCATGTGTCGTGTCGGCCAACAGTACTCGGAGAAAGAAGACAAGTACGAGGAGGAGATCAAAGTTCTGACTGACAAACTGAAGGAGGTGCGTTGGGTGTTTCTTCTGTAAAGTAGTCATCCATCCAAGACTATCTTCCTGCTTTTTCAACTTAGGAGTGACATTCATGTGCTGCAGTGCTTCCTTGTTTTAGGTATTTAGATTTGACATTTCCATATTTTCTATTCATTCTATATGATATCAACATTTAAAAAGTCATCATTTGTTGACTTATGGTGGATGAGATGTGTTGAAATTAGAAAAATACACTTTTGGACAATAAAGCTGGAAATGAGCTGAAAGAGACGTAGTGTACCCCACAGATGTACCGCAGTCACCCCGATACGCCCAAATGATTATCCCCAAGCAGGGTAGAGCTCTTCTTCCTGTCACTCACAATCCATAGATGCAGCTGTGATACAGACTTTGAAGACGGGGGCTTTTTATGGGGAGTGTATTTCTATTGAATAGTACAGTTCGTCTGATTGCAACATACAGTACTTACCACATTGCTGACCTTCACATGAGTGGTGCACCATAACGAGCCAACTAATTTGATTTGAGGGAATTATGCCACCCATCCGCGTCCGGGTCGCGGGGGAAGCAGTCTCATTAGGGAAGTCCAGATTTCCCGGTCCCCAGCCATCTCTTCCAGACACCAAGGCGTCCCCAGGACAGCTGTGAGACATCATCCCTCCAGCGTGTCCTCGGTCTGCCCCGGGGCCTGAGCATGCCTGGAACACCTCACCAGGGACGCTCCAACCTTCCCTCACTGGTGAACAAGACCCTGAGATACTTGAGTTCCTCCACCTGGGGCAGGACCTCATTCACTGAGAACCTTGACCTGGGATTTGGAGGTGCTGAGTCTCATCCCAGACGCTTCACACTCAACCGCCCCAGGTCACAGCCCGATTAGGGAACCAGATTTGGCCACCAAAAACACATTACACCAGACAGTTATGCTTGCTCCCGCAGGTGGTGGGCCAATGTGGGGGAGATCCCGTGTGGCTTCTTCAGGCTGGGCCCCACGGGTGAAGGCCCCGACCACCAGGCACTCGCCTGCGAGTCTTTCCCCCAAGCCTGGCTTCAGAGTGAGGCCCTGGTATCCCACGTCCGGGCGAGGTGTGCTCCCTCCTCTTGTGTTTGTTCATAAGGTCTTCTGAACCACTCAGTCTGGCCCGTCACCTAGGACCTGCTTGCCTTGGGAGCCCCTGCCAGGGGCACACAGCCCCAGGCAACATAGCTCCTAGCATCACACGGGCACACAAACCCCTCTACCACGATAAGCGGGTGATTCATCACACTGATAAATCTGATAACATTAAAAATAGCTCCAATTACCAGGAACCGAAAAAAATGCTCCAGTGAGGCCAGATTACCTGTGTTGTGCAGGTGAGCGGGTGCCTGTGATGCTAACTTCCACTGCGCTCACTTGAAACAAACACTGACTTTGTGAGGAAGGACGTAGTACCAAATGCCCTGCGATGAGGGCAAAACATCCAAGTGGAAAGTGCAAAAGGTTTGCCAGAGACCTCCGTGGCGTCACACCGGCCGCTCGGGGCGTGTGCCCGAATACAGTGCACCTTGCTGGGCCACAGCAGGTGGCTCCTCCCCCTCTATACTCTGGTTCTCCTGGTAGTAGTGATGTCATGATGCTTCATTAGGACACATCAACAAATCCTAATTAGTTCCAGTCCTCCTGACCTCCACGTGTGCACTAGCTACACTTCCACCCACATTGAAAAAGTGGTTATGTTGCGCGTCTACTGGAGATGTGGTGTACGATGTACAGTATGTAGAGATGTTCTACAACAGGGAGCACATCCAACATATGAATATCATACACGTCTGGAGGATGCCCAGTGGGGTACTTTGTGGTTGTCTGCCGTGTGACCATGCCTTCTGAGTTTGGTTTGAGGCGTTCTTTGAGGTGAAGATGTGTCATGGGGGCATGTTGTGTGTGTGTGTGTGTGTGTGTGTCCCATCAGGCTGAAACCCGTGCAGAGTTTGCAGAGAGAACCGTGGCCAAGCTGGAAAAGTCCATCGATGACCTGGAAGGTATGAGCTGTCAGTCATTAGCATGCAAGTCATCAGTAGCTGCAAAGCTGCTTTTGCTGCAGGGCCACCGTCACCCACCACCCACATTTTCCAACTTCAATATCCCAAATATCTCCCATTTCGTGAAGAGTTTGAGGTCGTGCAAAATAAGACAAGTGCAGCACAAAACAACAAAACATGTCTGTAGAGGTGCTCTGTTGGAATATTTGGTATCTCCTTGCAAAATGCGCTAGCTCAGTGCTAATTTGCATTGACAATGCCATACATGCATTAGCCGTTAGCATTAGCCATGTGAGGTGGTGATTTCCAACAACTCCAGGTAGGACTAAGACAAGCAATTGATATATAATAAGCATAAATACTCAACAAGGGACAGGACCGACACATTCAGCAGCTTTATGGTTTTCTTCTACGCGGCTTTCAAATAGCATGACAGAGCGTTGTGTCCTTATTGTGTTGCAGAATGTCGATGCTATCATCCATCATCCATGCTTGACCCATCTTTGTTTTCTTCTCTTCTCCTTCCTCCCTCTGCCCATCTGTCTGCTTCTCTTGTCTGTGTGGCTGCTGTCCTTGGCACCTGTCTGCCCGCCTACCTGTACTTCCTGCCTGCCTACCTGTACTTCCTGCTGGCCCCCAGATGAGCTGTACGCTCAGAAGCTGAAGTACAAGGCCATTAGCGAGGAGCTGGACCATGCCCTCAATGACATGACATCTCTGTAGTTGGGCTCTTCTGTGGTGCTATCATGCTTTCATTCATCTTCATCATGTGCCTTCTGTCCATTCCACCAATTAAAAGCTTCCTCTTTCCCACGTAGCATCTCATAGCTTCATTGGTTAGGATTTACTCGTGTGTGTGTGTGTGTGTGTGTGTGTGTGTGTGTGTGTGTGTGTGTGTGTGTGTGTGTGTGTGTGTGTGTGTGTGTGTGTGTGTGTAAAATGGAAATGCATTTCACAGCACAATACACACAGCAAAGTTTGTGTGGCGCATTAGCAAACTTAGCATTTCCAACCATTGCTAGTTCCAGTACAGTACAGCAACAACCCGTCCATCAGCCACCATCCTTATGTGAGACATGAACACAACTCTCTCCTTCCTGTGCCTTCTAAAGGTATAAAATCCGTTAAAAAGAGGCAGTTAAGAATGCACGTCGTGGGACACGCCTATTCCGTCTCCAACAAGGCTGCGTTTGCACCATGTGAGGTGCATATGAAGCACATTGTTACTATTATTGTTATTAGCATTGTTATGCCCAAGAACTACCTTACTGGCGTAGTGACACCGTAGCGACTAGCTTCACCACACACTAGCCAAAGGGAACGCTACATATTGGGGCTGCTGCCACTGCTGCTGTGTTGTTGTTTTTGACGCTAGGTGTGGCGTTCCTTTCTATGTTGCTATGTGATATCAATGCACCCAGGAAGGAAGTTCCCAAAATACTACAAGTATGACATGTTACCATGAATGTACCTGTTACTACATGCTTACAGCATGGATGGAAAACCACTACACCTCATTGGATCTTTCCAAAGGTGTTTTCATAGGCAGTCCCATGACGTGCATTCATTACCTGCCTCTCTTTACCTGTTTTTATATCTTTAGAAGGCACCGAAAACAGAGACAAGTATCAATTACATTGAGAGCTTTGCCTTTGGGCTCAGCTCCCTCTTCACCACACCTGATGGATGTAGAGTCCGCATCACTGCAGACGCCGCACCAATCCTCCTGATCTCGCGTTCCATCCTTCCCTCGCTCGTGAACAAGACCCCGAGGTACTTCAACTCCTCCATTTGGGACAGGATCTCATCCCTGACCAGGAGATGGCACTCCACCCTTTTCTGGACGAGAACCATGGACTCGGACTTGGAGATTCTCATCCCGGCCGCTTCACACTCAGCTGTGAACCGATGCAGGGAGAGTTAAAGGTCACGGCTCGATGAAGCCAGCAGGACCACATCATCTGCCAAAAGCAGAGACTCAGTCCTGCAGCCACCAAACTGTAACCCCTCAACGGAAACGGAGTCCAACCCTCACTGGAAACGGGTCCAACTTATAGCCAGCAATGCCAACCAAACTCTGACACCGGTCATACAGGGAACGAATGGTCCGGTACCCCATACTCCTGGAGTACTTCCCACAGGATTCCTGGAGGAACACGGTGGAATGCCTTCTCCAAGTCCACAAGACACATGTAGACTGGTTGGGCAACCTCCCATGCACCCCCAAGGACCCTGCTAAGAGTGTAGAACTGGTCCACAGTTCCAAAATCAGTACAAAAACCACGCCGTTCCTCCTGAATCCGAGATTCAACTATCCGGTGGATCCACCTCTCCAGAAGCCCTGAATAGACCTTACCAGGAAGGCTGAGGAGTGTGATCCCACCATACTTGGAACAGGGTGGTATCTGGTCTGCGATACCACCCTGGTCTGCCAATTCAAAGGCGATGTCCACTTGATGCTGCAGAGTGTGGTCAACCAAGCATCCAGGGCCTGACGGAACTCCAGGCAGATGTCATCCACGGCCTCCATGACGTGTGGTTTGGATATACTGGATGTCACATGTTAGAAAGTACATCAGTTACTCTATGAAAATAAAATGGACTCTAAATAAAAATCACAATCAATCACAGTATTTCTATTTTCAATCAGTGTCACTTTTGTTATTAAAAATGTAGAAATAAGGTGGGAATGCTGTGATGTTGGCGTTGTCTGACAATGCAGACGTCAGCTCATTTGCATACGCGCTTCCTCGATTGGCTATTAGCAACACTGTGTGTGGAATACGCTGTTTACCTTTAATGAGATGCAACGTTTAGTGGGAGTTTGGTCAAAGTACATGTTTTGGATGCAGCAAAATGCATGTGGTGCACAATAAGGGGTCATACTTGGGGAATCACGGCAGCAAAAACGTAAGTGTCAGCGTTTTCTATGATTTATTTCATTGTCTTTGTCGCTAACTCTTTCATGGCGATGCACAAACGGGCTGAAATTGACATCAGATGGTGTTTTATACACAGCAGGCACGAGAAAGTATTCCATCCTGTACAACGCCACACACACAGCTAGCAAGTAGCGGCCACATGGTGTGCTGCCGCTATGGGTGCACTTGCTAGCAGCCCCGCCCCTCCCCACTGGATTGGCTGATGATGGTTCCAGGTCACATGAGCAAAAACGCGTGAAGTGATGTCTGGCGTGAACGTAGCCTTTGTGACAGGAATACCATCCATTTCTCACACCTTGCTCTCGTTTGTGCAGGTGTGTCTAGCGGAGTGACGGGTCTCCATGTGGTCTCGTACTCGTGGACGATTAGGGCCTGGAAAAAATTAGAATCTGATGCTTTGAGAATAAATGTATGAGAAAATAAGATGGAAATTTAAGAGAATAAAGCCATAAATTCATGAGAAAAAAGTCATCATAAATTTCTGAGAAAAAGAAAGTCGTACATTTATTTGAAAAAAGGCAGAATTTTATGAGAAAAAAGTTGGAATATTATGAGAATAAAGTCAGAAGTTTACGAGAGTAAGTTGTAAATCTACAAAGAAAAAATGTGTAATATGAGAATGAAATCATGAATTTACGAGAAAAAAAGTTGTAAATTTAAGAGAATAAAACCATAAATTCATGACAATAAGTCGTACATTTACAAGAAAACTGGTGCCTGAAGCAAGAGGAAAGTTTCCTTCTTTCCTGAAAAGCTGTGCTGTTTTTTTACCTCGTATGACAACGTAACACGACCACTTTAGTCCTCTGAATTTACAACTTTTTTCTCGTGAATTGGCTTTTTTTTTCTAAATGTACAAGAATAAAGTCGTAGATTCGTAGGAGACAGAGGAGGCTCCTTTCCTTTCCTTTCCTTTCCATCACGGACACCCAGCATCATCTCCCCACAGAAGAGCAGTTCCACAGATCATTCCTCCCCCACGCCAACACAACAGAGGGGGAGCCATAAAACACACACAGGACCCGACTTATGACCTTATTTTTATTATTATTTATATGTATTATTGAATTTGAAGAATCTGTTCCTCATTCATTCTTATTCTATTTTATTATCTCGCCTATTTTGAAGTGATGACACTTTTGCAGAGCTGCTGGAAACGTGGATTTCTCTTGAAGATATTTCAAGAATCAGATTAGAAATGATGATGATGATGATTTTTTTCCCCAAATGTCCCAAGTAATCCTCCTTCGTACCTTTCTGGGTTTTTGTCTCTGCAGAGAAATTGTCACATGCTAAGGAGGAGAATCTGGGTATGCATCAAGTCCTGGACCAGACTCTGCAGGAACTGAACAGCTTATAAACGCACACGCACACACCCCCACGGAGAAATGTTGAGACGTAACATTCCATTTAAGTTGGACTCCGTAATAAAATGTGTCTTCCCCGTGCAAAGGAGGATGAAGTTAATATCCCCTCGTGGTCTTTTTCTTGTTTTTTGTAAGGAGAAACTTTAGTTGTTTTTTTAAGACAGGAAGTTAAAGCACACTCGAGCTGCACCAATGTTAGTCGAGTCGTAAGAAACACACAAGCACACGCAGATAAGGTTGTTGGGCTCGTGTGCGTCTCCTGGTGGTGAATGCAGGTAGTGAACAGGCCGTGCTGTCCCTCATTGGAGGATGCATCCTTCATTCAACACGAGCAGCTTCATGATCAGGCCCTCAGTAGTACACTAACCTTTTTTATTCTTTAATTGCAACAATGTAGCCTTTTGTCTTTTTCTACCCTAAAATATCGATGCCATGACCTGATCGATCCCCAAACCACGAAGCTTGATGTGTGTCGTACTGTAGATCACGAACCTTCCAGACCAAAGAAACTTGCACAACACCTGTATTTGTTCATGTCACCTCATGCTCTCATACAACACCACCAAGTGTCAGCTAATAAACATGCTGTGACCTTTCACCTTTTTGTGTGCATTTCAATGCTGCCTTTCAAAGATGGAAACTTTAGTTTAGTCCATGTATGGTTCATTGTAAAAATAGTCATACTACTGCATTACTTTGCTTGGTAGACTACTAACACATCTACAGGAGGGCAGGCTTGAAAAACCTTGCAAAAGTATTCACACCCTTTGATTTTTCAGGTGCATCTACCAAATACTGACATGAAGGGACTGAATACTTATGCATTCATTTACTTGATCTTGTATATTTTTAATTAAGGGATGAATACTAATACCTTCATTTACTTTACCTTGTATATTTTAATGTAGGGGTGAATACTTATGCCTTCATTTACTTGACCTTGTATATTTTTAATTTGGGGGTGAATACTTATACCTTCATTTACTTTACCTTGTATATTTTAATGTAGGGGTGAATACTTATGCCTTCATTTACTTGACCTTGTATATTTTTAATTTGGGGGTGAATACTTATACCTTCATTTACTTTACCTTGTATATTTTAATTTAGGGGTGAATACTTATGCCTTCATTTACTTGACCTTGTATATTTTTAATTTGGGGGTGAATACTTATACCTTCATTTACTTGACCTTGTATATTTTTAATTTGGGGGTGAATACTTATACCTTCATTTACTTGACCTTGTATATTTTTCATTTGGGGGTGAATACTTATGCCTTCATTTACTTGACCTTGTATATTTTTAATTTGGGGGTGAATACTTATACCTTCATTTACTTGACCTTGTATATTTTCACTTAGGCGATGAGCGCTTGCACATTCATTTACTTCTCTATTCTATTTTCACTTTGACATGAAAGGAGTTGTTTCCCAAATTCTTGTCCAAGAAAAAGCCAAAGGAAATTGAACATGATTTCACTGATAAAAGCAATAAGAGGACTAAAGCCGTCAGACGGGTGACTTTAGTGGGCGATCTTGCCGTCTGCGGGTGTACTGCTGCATGTCAGCTCATTGATACTTCCTTCTGAAGGCGCAGCCTGCACGGACCAAAGTGTGGTGTTACACAGGTTACTAGCACCCTCCATTGAACACTTGGTTACCTGTGGTGAGTCTGCATTTCCCCCCACGTGGCCTGCAGAGGACCAAGGAGCATCCAGCACAGGGCACCACTGTATGGGCATGGCTGTAGATGGTGGTGATCCTGTAGCAGCCTGGTATTGGAAAGGTCTCATCAGGGTACCATACAGTACACTTGATATCACTGCAAAGTAGTTGCTGAGTGATACGGATATGGTACGAGTGGCATCCTACCCATGCATTTGACATCCATGAAGTAGCCATTGGGGGACTGGACCAGACGCTTCTTCTTGTGTCTGGCCTTCTCCTCCGCAAAGGTGGGGTACATCAGGTCCCTCACCCTCTGGAACACAAATTCAACACCAGTGCTACAAATGAAACAACTTTGCACTTTTGCGGCTTTAGAGGTTGCATCCAAACATGGCGGAGGAGGGAAAGCAGTGTGTCCCGTTCCATTTCCGCAAATACTCTCGATTTAGCGCTACCACGGTACTGTAGTACAAGTAGTACACAATTTACTATCAAAAATATTCCATTCGCAACCTGGAATATTAGTCCGTGTTAGTTTAAAAACTGTGGCCTGTGTGGAGGACTGTTGAAGTAGTAGTGGGCAATAGCAGTTTTACAGAAAAATGGGAATTTTGGGGAAATGTAGAATTTTTGTTGAGTACAAATACATTTAGCCTGAATGCCTTGAACGTGTTGAACAGTTTCACGTTGGAATGGCTTGAATCGCTTGAGAAATGTGGAAGTAGTTGCAGGTAATCATTATTACTTGTAGGGAAAAGGGTGCATTTTGGAAACATTTAGAATTTTGGAACAGCCCCCAAATTGAACCAGTTCTTCCATATCCCATTTCCAACAATTCCTGAAAATTCCTTCCAAATCCGTTTGGAACTTTTGAAGTTATTTTGAACAGAAAGAGACAAACAAAAACGTAGCATCTTGTGCGTGCGCTTGGCGGAGGTAATAAAGGTATATTGCAGGTGCAAATGAAGAATAGGTGCCATTGTCTGATGCTAACAGACCTCATGGAATCCAGACAGGAATGTGACCACGATCGGGACAAGCCTAGGCAAGTCGACACACTTTGATGAATTACAAATATCAAGGTAAAATTAAAAAAAAAACATCATTTGATCAAAAGGTCAATAAAGTTAAATAAAACACATTAACTAAATTTAATAAAACGTTTTATTACCACAAGTCAAAATGTGCATTTTTTTCCAGTGAAGTAGTCCTATAGTAGTATCTAATTAAATAAATAAGGCTTACTTACAGGCATTTTGCTCAAATCGTACAATTTTTCCCCTCAAGAAAATTGTGAATTTCTTAAAAAAAAAAGAAGAAGAAGAAGAAGAAGAAAAAGTGATGCGTAAGTGTGCCTTCTCCAGTTGGATATTGTCGATGGTGTTTTAATTAGCGTGTAGTTTAAGTGCCGGGGCGGGCGGGGCGGGCGGGGCAGGCGGCTCTCCACGAACGCAGACTTAGCCGGTATAACTGGTCCACCAACCTGACACTTGTAACTTCTTACCGTAAAGTTACAAGCCTAAGTCAAGAAGATTTATCAATAATTACCTTTTATATGTTTGTGTAGAGAACATTGTCTGTCCATTTATTTTAAACCTGCTAACATTTTTCGGGGTTGACAGAGGCTGTCTTAATCCAACACCCCTCACGGGGACTTCCTGTGCCGGGCGGTCACAGAGGAGTGACAGCTGAGTTGACCAAAAGGCAGCTTTGACAGGCGCTGACGTCAATCGGGCGGGATATCCGCAGTAGTAAACTAGCTAATAACATGGCGAAGACTTACGACTACTTGTTTAAACTACTTTTAATCGGTGATTCCGGGGTCGGGAAGACGTGTGTGCTTTTCAGATTCTCAGAGGACGCCTTCAACTCAACGTTTATCTCCACTATAGGTGGGTAAAGGACCAAACAGCGGTGCCGTTCTGGCCGACAAAGTGTTGACTAGGAGCAGCCCATCCCTTCATTGCTAATTTGTTGCTAACTTTTTTGGCTAGCGTAGCTGTCGTGGTAGCCAGGCAGGAAGCAGCCCTGCCGGTTTGATTAAGGGACCTTTATTTACTGAACGGTAAAATGTTCTGTGAATCCATGCTTAAGTTTAGAAAGCCCCTAGATGTAAAGTTGGGAATTGTTATCCTCCACCTCGTGACATTAGATGGGTTCTACGAAACAGTCCATTTCTTGCAACAAGCTAACGCTACTGGTTAGCCGTTAGCTAGCCAGCTAGCGCGCTCGCTAGCGAAAGTGGAAGCATCCTTTTTGTCGCTCAGAAGGTTGAGCCCAAGACAGTGTCAACTACTTCAATCGACGATCTTTGTGCTGCCAGGCTAGTGTAAGTAATGTGTTGTGATGACATTGTGGTTTTAGGTATTGACTTCAAGATAAGAACGATAGAATTAGATGGCAAGAAGATCAAGCTACAGATATGGTAAGATGGTCACACACTCACTATCAGCAGTTACCATCACACGCACACATATAAGTGCATGACTACACTCATGCTATGCCTACTAAGAGATATGGATCTTGCTGACTGGGGATGGTACTGTATGTACTACATGTGTATTATTTCCTTACAGGGACACAGCAGGACAGGAGAGGTTCAGGACCATCACAACAGCTTACTACAGGGGAGCCATGGTAGGTTTCTCTACCGACTTTACAGCCCATACATACACGGTAGTGTGCATATGTGCTCAGTGTGGGTGTCACAAGATCTCGCTAGATTAAAACGTGGCAGGATTTCTTGTCTTGCAGGCGCGAGGCCTGGGTTGATAATCAATCAATCAATAAAAATGGAGTGGCTCATCAGTGTTGCCACATGTACGCATGTCTGTTTTCCTCCCAAAAGGCAGGAAGAGAGTTCACTCTGTGCATTGCTTTCAGCACTTTGGTGCATTTGTTCCATATAACAATGGCATGAACGGAGTGAGCCCTTTTGTCAGTCATAAGGTGCCTTTTTTCATTGTACTTCTCTTAAAAGTAATGTTAAAATCTTGTCTGGTCTTGTTCTCACAGACTCAAGCGTATGTATGGTCTGGTCTCGCGAACCCAGTGTCTCGTGACACCCGTGGCGCTCGGTAATGTCGTCACTGCAGCGTGAAGCTCAGACAGTCCTTTTGGGGGTGTTGGTAGATCTTATTTGTTCATATGCAGAAGAAATGGTTCCTTTAGGAAATGATCACTTCCTGTGGGACCATCAGACGTTGCAGAGAACCTTCAGAGAAGGCTGCTGTTTGCCTGGGAGGCAGTTCTCTTCACATTCCCAATTTATCTGCACTTATCTGCTACGACACAAGAACATTTAATTTCCTGTTTTATTGCTTCCGTCTTATTTTTCCTCTTTCCCGTGGCAAAGACGCCATCATCTAATTAGCATAATTATCCGTAACACATGTTCATGTCATTGTAATGCCGGCGTTTGATCAAAAGGTCAATAAAGTTAAATAAAACACATTAACTAAACGCCGGTAAGGTTTCGCACTTTGTTGGCTGGTTCTTGAACGTGCCACAGTTCTGAGTGACCACATGACATGTACATGACTTCCTAGGGGGGGGGGGGAAACAACGATACACTAAATTCACGGTTTGGTTCACTTTGATAAGTTTGTCTTATGGTTTGATTTTTTTTTTTTTTTTTACAAAAAATAAATTGCCTTTTTTAATTTTAATTTTATTGAAATTGACGACATTTGTCAACATTTTCAGAATGGTGTGAATGTGGGAGGCGGAGCTCAGTCTCTGTGTAAGCCCGCGCAGTCGATGGCAGATACACTGAGCAGTGCCGTCAGACGTTGGTCAAATAAATATCCATCCATCCATCTTCTATACCGCCAATGGCAGGGCACATATAGACAACCAATCACATTCATACCTATGGACAATGTAGAGTCTCCAATGAAGCTAACATGCATGTTTTTGGAACACACACACACACACACACACACACACACACACACGGGGAGAACATGCAAACTCCACACAGAAATGCCCAAGGGAGAATCCAACCCAGGTCTTCCCATCTCCAGACTGTTACTGTGTGGCCAACATGCTAACCACTAGACCACCGTGCGGCCACCGTCAAATAAATATGAAACTGCGTACTGATACAAATACACGTATTGTAGCACCCTTTCTTCCTACCATGCTTCGGCAACACTTCTTCACACCAGTGTAAGGACGCTACATTCATGAGTTACTTTGCATTCACCTTCTATGGTGGAGTGGAAAGCGTGTAAGTTGAGTACGCACGTCTCCTCAGTCTATAAGCCACACATTGAGTGAATGTGTGTGTACGCCACTTTTATATGTGGATTTTGGGTTTCTGGCGTATGGAGAGTTTTAGTCACATTTCCATGCGCATTTTTATGGTTGAGGCTGCAGGTGTGTATGTGGTGTGTTGGCAAGCTGAGCTGCTTACAGTCCCATTAGCATGTGGTAGCAACAGGTAGTGCCAAATGTAGAGTATTTCAATAAATGTATGTATGTGCAAGCTCATGTACGTTTCATCCTGTGTGACGGGTGCAGGGCATCATGCTAGTGTACGACATCACCAACGAGAAGTCCTTTGACAACATCAAGAACTGGATACGAAACATAGAAGAGGTAAGAAACATTTGGCTTCATCTGGACATGCGTACAGTCATCCCTCACCACGCTGCACTTCCAGCTTCACACTTGAATTCAGAATGAATGAATGAATGATGCTGTCTTGTAGTTGAATACAGCCTATTATTGGTCCAAAATATGCAGATGTAGGCAAAGGGTACATATTTTTGCCTAAATGAAGCATTTTCAAGCAGAAGAATGGCTACATGAAGTCAAATACAAATAGAAGGCATTAAGATGATGATTGAAATTGGAATATCTGGTATTCTGTGAGACAAGCACCAGACTTACCACTGGAATGACAGGCTTTTAATACAGGCTACTGCTGCGACCATCATCTACAGGACCACTTCCTGTCCGCCATGCATTCTACTCCCCTCCTAGCACCAGAACACATTTACTGCAACGCACACCAGCACAAATTGTATTTTGTCTGATTATATCTAGTCTTTTGGGTCATACGAATGGCAAGTAGGTGTTATTACATGTCTTAATCGTGTCACAAAGCGTATTTACAAGGTGGTAAACCAATGTTCTATGCTTTAACTAAAAAAAAATCCCATTTATGAATGCAGAAACGGACTTAAGAAGGTTGGGTCTGGAACCAATGAACGCCATAAAGGAGGGATTGCTGTATTGTATATCAATTCTAGCTTGATGATTGAATGTTGTCTTTTGCAAATGTCACCCCCCCGTCACCAGCACGCCTCTGCAGATGTGGAGAGGATGGTCCTCGGGAACAAATGCGATGTCAATGACAAGCGCCAGGTGTCCAGAGAACGAGGAGAGAAGGTTGGTGGTTGCATTAGGATGAATGAAACCCTGTTAGTCCTACACGGCTTGTTGGCACATATCTTGTTGTGTTTGTGCGTGCACTGTAGCTGGCTTTGGAGTACGGTATCAAGTTCATGGAGACCAGTGCAAAGGCCAACATCAACGTGGAGAATGTACGTATCACAAACGGCATCATCTAATTACCTTTCTGTGTTTTTTTTTAAGTTGTGACAGTTTATTCTGTTTGTTTTTCGTTACAATGACATTGGATGTGTTTAGTGTTACATGTCCTTTCCATAGCCTGAGTGTGTTGAGAAGGTGCATGCGAGGCTTTCAAAAAGAAATATATACTCCATGCTGCTGGATGGGCACTCAGGGTGGTTTGTCTTGCTCTTTCTAAATTCTGGAGGTCAGTGAAGACACCGTGGGTGTGACTGGTGGAAAACGGTGTGGGACGTGTGTGTTGCTGTGTGCTTGCTCCGTCCATGAAGACACAGCATGTACGCCAACGTTCTTAGACACGCCACCTTCATTTGGATCCCTGCTGATACCTGGGGTACGGTTAGGTTAGGCAAGATCAAGACGTGGCAAGATTTTTTTTGTTCAGAAAAGTGTCACAGGATAATAAATAAAGAAATACATCCCAAATGCAAATGACCTGGGTCATCCAGGTGTAGGCCTGTCACCCTAACCAATTTTGCAGGTCAATATTATTGACATTTTTTGAGACCTTTTTTTTTTTTTTTTTTTTTTTTTTTTTTTCTCCAATGACTGTCATGAGAGGTTCGTTGTGTTTAAAACCCAGTTCTTCATTGTTTGATGTATGGATGACCGTGACAGGCCTCGCAGGTTGGAAGTGCTACATGTGGAATTGTCAAGTCTAGCCTCATAAAGCTTTCAGGCTTCCCCACATGGGGAGCTTTGGTGCGTCAGTGAAAAGCAACCAGAGCGACATCTGGTGGGAGATAGGTTGCTTCAACTCCAGTTACTAAACCGAGTCACACACTAAAAAACTCCCCATTGCTCTCCTTCCAAGCCATAGCTTGGTGGTTATTAAGCACACACGTTGGCGCCAAAACAACCTGCCGCCAATCCCTTTCCAACAGTCACTACACACTGTGACGTACACGGGAGAACATGCAAACCCCACACGGGGGGATTCAAGCCCAGATCTTCCAGATCTCCTGACTGTGTGGCTAACATGCTAACCATGAGGTCACCGCGTGGCTTTTCTTGATAATTCAACCTTACAAATGCCTTTTTTTCTATGTACCGGATTTGATTTTGACAGCGGGATGACATGTTTGCACCAGCAGAGGGTGCAAACATGCATGGTGCCGAGTGATTCATTAGGGAGACTGTAGCCGTTAGCTTTAGCCATGCACCGCTGATTAATAAACAAGCTCACCCTCTATTGTTTCACAGGATCATTTTTATGGGCAACGCAGTGCTACCTAGCCATCTCTCTCGTCTCTTGCCTGCAGGCAGGAAGGAAGGGAGATCATTCTGTGCATTGATTCCAGCACGTAGGCCCAAGTGGTGTGTTCACAGATTGTAGTTGAATACATTGCAAAGGAAATGCTGCTCTTTAATTGTTGAAAAGGCAGCATTTGAAGAAATGCTCCAAACATTTTATAGACCCCACAAATAGCCTGTGAGACAATACATGTCATAAACCTCTGCTTTACAGAGTCAAACATGACAGCAAATATTACTGTTATTATTATACAGTATATTATTATAACAACCATGCTTTATTTGGTCTCCAAAAATGAAGAAAAAATATTGTTTATTTGTGGGACAAACATTTCAAAACATACCAGCATTGTTGTGTGACTCAATCTCGTACATGGTCTTGTCCCGTGACACAATACAGCTCTCTTACCAGAGTTCTGATCACTTTATTTAGCTACGTTTGCTGATATTCTTCTAGCGACGTTTGCTGGTAACATGAAATGAGAGGAGGGTCATAGATGGTACATTCCAGTAGATGCTATGTGTAATTTCCAAGATGTAAATGCTGCTATCAGAACCTGATGCCAACATTGGATATTGGTACAAAAGCAATGAAGGCAAAGCATTCATCCCAGCCTGACCTGAGCACTTCCTAATGTTGTCCAGGCTTTCTTATCCCTCGCCAGAGACATCAAAGCCAAGATGGACAAGAAGCTGGTGAGCAGAGAAGATCAGACGTGTCGTGTGTTTGTTGTTGTGTTGGTAACACGTGGGGTGTCTTCTCGGGGGCTTTGCAGGAAGGCAACAACCCACAAGGCAGCAGTCAAGGAGTCAAGATTACAGAGCAGCCCAAGAAAAGTAGTTTCTTCCGCTGCTTGCTCCTGTGAAGGAAGCATCTGGCATCAGCATCCACCCTCGCCTTAACTTTTGTCCCCCACTGGACACAACTGGACAAAAAACGTCTTAACCTGTCTTCCTTCCACTCCGCTGGCTGTCCCGCGTTGGTTTGGTTTAGCAGTTGTTCTGTTACGTCCATATGTTCTGTATGGTGCTGACCTACTTTTTATTCCCTTTTTTAAATCTCCCAGCATGCTTAGCTTTAGCTTACTCAGCATCTTTTAAGAGCCCAAAGTCTACTGATCTACTCATTTTTAGGACAGCACCACCCGTCTGTGTGGGTCCGTAACTTAGCAACGTATTCTTCCTCTTACTAAAGAATGACTTCTATGCAGAATGTACGTGTTGTACTT
This sequence comes from Dunckerocampus dactyliophorus, assembly GCF_027744805.1. Taxonomy (NCBI): domain Eukaryota; kingdom Metazoa; phylum Chordata; class Actinopteri; order Syngnathiformes; family Syngnathidae; genus Dunckerocampus; species Dunckerocampus dactyliophorus. Next base: position 717,974 of record NC_072828.1, read on the forward strand.
TTACCTTCATCATTATCCAGAGCACAACCGCAACGTAACATGCACACACGTACTTCCTGTTCAGTGTGAAGTAAAAGCATGGCAGTATTAACCTAAATTCAAAACAACCACGTTAGCGCTGTTAGATGAAAATGCACAAACATGAAACTGCCGCAGCTTCAACAGTCCTTCATGAGCCGTTCTTACGTAAGTGAGTGTCTCGGTTATGTCCACGTCAACGGGTTCCACTGTACATAGCCAATCATATCAAATCATTTCACCAAAGTGCTGACCGGGTCGTTTAAATTCCCACGTGCAGCGAACGCAACACGTGAGTACATGTATAGAAAGAGCGGGGCTTGTATTCCTTTTTAATTCCCTGTGGTGATGCTAAGACGTTCTGCTGGAGGAAGCATTGGTCACGTGTGGAATAGGAGGAATATTCATAAAGCAGGGTGTGCTGCCAACTGCTTCACAGCAGCACCAGCTTTTATTTTGGAATGCATTTGTGCTTGTTGCATTTGCGGCTTTGCAATAGCTGGCAGCCTGGGATGGGGCGATGCTGTAGCAGTATTCAAGGAGCCAGACAGGACATCAGCACCAAAATGACTAAAGTGCCCTTTTATGTTCTTATTGATGATGCACTTTTTCCTGTACAACACAACCCTGACTAGCAAGTGAGTGTTTGCTGGAAGTCCCCCTCCATGCCTGCTTTCCACACCGCAGCACTGAAATGCGTCTGCAATGGAAAATGAAGATGGCGTGCTTATGCTCTCCTTCACGGCCGTCTGAACCATGCATACACGCCTCAAAGAGAGCTTGCATGTGGACGCTTGTCACTCCAAATTTAGATTTCATGTCCACAAAGCAAGTAGGACCTTGATCAAATCACCTCGTCTATGTGGTTCAACCTGTGGATGGAAATGGACTTCTACATGTTTGACATTGCATCAAGTCAGGACGTCCTGACACCATTCCAGCAATTGTAAATAAGATCTACTTTCATAAATCTTATTGGTCTACACACCTGCTGTAGATAATGTGTACTTTTGGATGATTTATTAAAAGATGGGATTGAATGTGGTACAGGTGTGTTTTATCACAAAAAGGTATGATTTTTATTCTACAAATGAGATTATTTGCACACTTTGCCCTAACAGGCATTGCCTGAGACAGCTTTGAAAGAGGGCACTCGTCACCTTGAGCCTTGGCTCCAATACTCAAAATGCTAACATAAGGGATTACGTGTGTTTAGGTTAAAATCATTGTGGGATGAAAATGGTTGTTTTCCTTCTAGTGTTGCATTTTAGGCTGATAGGGAAGAGAGATGACAACCGTCAAATATCACCAATATTTATTGAAGACCTTGGGGGGCTCATGGTTAGCATCACAGCCAGGCGGTCTGGGGGTCAAATTGGGCAGAGATGTTTGGTCTGGATGTTCTGCATGTGTTGTGTGGGTCCTCTTGGCACTTCCTCACGCAGCCACGTGCTGCATGCACGTTATGTTCACTGTCGTCTTCAGCCTCAACTGTGACTGGCAGGTGAAAATACGGTAAGAGTGGCACTTTATGCAATTGGCTTCTTTATTTTATAATGTAAGATTCATACATCAACACATGGAATCATTGAATGATATCGAATCGGATTGTTTGTGCTGTATCAGGTCATTTGGAATGGTTGTGTTTTTAAGAGTATATTGTTCATGATTTACAGTATATGCTGTATTCTTAGATGCGTATGGAAGCATCTATCAGGATCCATGTCCATCTAGTCCAGGGGTCACCAACGTGGTGCCGTGGGCACCAGGTAGCCCCCCACGACCACATGAGGTGCCCGCAAGCCTGCTTTTCATTCAGGTGTTCAGTTAATAATGAAAGAACAGTAGAAAGAAATGCATTGTGAAATACAACATGTGAGTTGTGGACACCAGCATTTTGTTCATGTTCTGGTAAAACAAGCATATTCACTTTGTTTGGGTTGAAAATAAGCTCTGAAAATAAATGTTAGAAAAATGAGTAGCTCTTGGCCATTTTCATTTTGTAAAAGTAGCTCTCACAAGGAAGAAGCTTGGTGACCCCTGGTCTAGTCTTTGAGCCAGAAGCTTGGATGAGATGTCAAGCATCTTCTATGGTAAAGTGAAGCGTCCAGTGGAGAGAACACTGGCCTGCATGAGCGACAACATTCATACACTTAATAGTCCATCATTTTGGCAAACTGACTAAACCGGTTCCCTGAAAACCAGTTCTTAGCTCACAACACCTTTCAGTCCAGAGATGACGTCATGTGTTTTTGATGATCTTGACTGAGACATCTGTGTTAAAGAAAACACAATTCTCATCTTTTCATGTTTTGCAATTGAATTCAGAAGGGAGACGATGATGCAATAATGGATTTTTAGCTTTTTATTTCACTTTTTACCGAGGTGGAAACACGACTGGCACCAGAAATCCCTTCAGACTGGTTTGGTCGTGACTCCAACACTGGGAAGTTAGTCACTGTGTAACTCTTCCCCTGGAACTTGCTGACAGCAACACCTGCAAACATGTCACAACCACCAGTCCATTTCTGGCCTTTTCATGCACAAACCACACTGCTGTCCCACGAAGGACTCCTTTTAATCCACAAACCATAAAGCTGTCCCACATAGGACTTTTTTTAACCCACAAACCACAAAGCTGTCCCACGTAGGACTCATTTTAATCCACAAACCACACTGCTGTCCCACGAAGGACTCCTTTTAATCCACAAACCACACTGCTGTCCCACGAAGGACTCCTTTTAATCCACAAACCATAAAGCTGTCCCACATAGGACTTTTTTTAACCCACAAACCACAAAGCTGTCCCACGTAGGACTCATTTTAATCCACAAACCACACTGCTGTCCCACATAGGACTCTTTTTAACCCACAAACCACAAAGCTGTCCCACGTAGGACTCATTTTAATCCACAAACCACACTGCTGTCCCATGAAGGACTCCTTTTAATCCACAAACCACAAAGCTGTCCCACGTAGGACTCCTTTTAATCCACAAACCACAAAGCTGTCCCACGAAGGACTCCTTTTAATCCACAAACCACACTGCTGTCCCACGTAAAACTCCTTTTAATCCACAAACCACACTGCTGTCCCACGTAAAACTCCTTTTAATCCACAAACCACAAAGCTGTCCCACGTAGGACTCCTTTTAATCCACAAACCACACTGCTGTCCCACATAGGACTCTTTTTAACCCACAAACCACAAAGCTGTCCCACGTAGGACTCATTTTAATCCACAAACCACACTGCTGTCCCATGAAGGACTCCTTTTAATCCACAAACCACAAAGCTGTCCCACGTAGGACTCCTTTTAATCCACAAACCACAAAGCTGTCCCACGAAGGACTCCTTTTAATCCACAAACCACACTGCTGTCCCACGTAAAACTCCTTTTAATCCACAAACCACAAAGCTGTCCCACGTAGGACTCCTTTTAATCCACAAACCACACTGCTGTCCCACGAAGGACTCCTTTTAATCCACAAACTACGGTGGTGTCCCACGTAGTAGGACTATCATTAGCGTCTAAGCCGTATAGCTTGACTGTTAGCAAACATGAGTCCAATGTCCTTGGCATCAATATTTAGTGTGAGCACTTTCCCTCAATGAACCGCAGCTCCTTGTTGCCAGCAGCATTCATGCAGCGCCAGACGGTAACACTGATGTCACCGTGCTTGACAGCATCAGCTCGGTTGCCGCTTGTGTTGCCAGATACCGACACGGTTGACCTGGTTTCCCAAGGTACTCGCATCCCCGCCCAAGACAGGTTTGTTGGCATGTGCGTGCCGTCCCGTCATAGCACCAGACAGGCTTAGCAGAGAAGGTGAGTTGCTTTTCTTTCCTTTTGCAAAACCTCAACATTGTTTGTTTTTCTTTGTGAAATGATTACTTTTTTGAAAAGATGATTTTTTTCACATGTCATCCAGCCTAAGTGGCTAATCATTCATAAACATGCCATCAAATGTATGCTAATCCTTCATAAACATACATGTACCACTCTTAACAATGACTACAAAATATCATCCAATTTTCCAATGAATTAATCATGATTAATCACCATTGTGCCACCAGTTGTGAAATATTCACGTTGTTGTATTTTATGAAGAGAAAGGTGAATGACAGGACGGGATGATATATATTTGTATGGATCAAATCTCCAAATGAACTGAAAGCTGAAATGATGATAAAAGGTAGCACACACGTCTGAAAATGTATTTGCCCAACGATCGTCTCTTCAATCGTAGCACAATCACACTTTAATGGCATTATTATGAGCCAGGAAGGGTTGCCTTCGCAGACACCATGTAACTTCAGAAGAAATCGAATGTTTTTGAGTGTAGATGCATTTTCTGGGATTTCCCAGCGTACTTAAATGCAGCAAATTGGACTTCCGCGGCAAGAGCTACGTTAGTGAGAGCTAATAATATCCACTGATTGCTTTTCTTTGTCTTTCTGTTCTTGTAGACCATACGTATAATAAAGGGCTATATATGATTTCCGGAGTGTCTTGAACGCATCTCACGGTCGGCTAGCGACAACGAGGAATTGTGCTTCCCAGGACCGTAGACGCCGTACGTCAACGTCACCGCCATAAAACAAGAGCTTTTGGTGTGAATGTATAAACGAGAGGCGTGAACCTAAATATCTTTGTAGAAAGGCGCTTTATGAAAGTTAGTACATTTACTTGGGTTCGTTTACAGCGCTGCCTTGCCACATCCAATATGGCGGCGACGTTAACGTATCGCAGCAGTGGACAAACCCACTCGATGTGGCGTCTACGTATACTTGTATAAATGACAGTATGCCCAGGACGAGCGGACTTGAGACGTGTTTGTTAGTGACTTGGAGTTACAGTATGGTGGTGTAATTCAGGCCAGATAGAGTTTCAAAAGACTTTGTGGGGACGCCATTGTAGCTCAATATGTCCTCATAGCAGACACTTGACACGATGCTAAAAATGTTAACGAAATACACAAGTTAGCAGATATTAAGATTATAATTTTTAATCAAGATGACGCCCTTTGTTCAGCGGGGCTTGACTGCACCACAGTAGTTGTACGATACAAAAGTGAAACTTGTATTTTTATTTTTGATTTGATGTGTGTCATCATTCATTAGCGGTGAGCAGTGCTACGTTTCATACTTCCTGACATGCATTTAAGAAGTGTGTGAGGCAGATGACTCTAAGAGCTCCAGCGGTCACTTTTATTGCAAATGTTGATCCAAAACATCATCGTCAAGCCAGGAGGTGGGGCTGTATTTCCTTTGTAACATCAGTCGTGTTTCTCCACAGTCACCATCAAGTCATTTCCCGGTATGACCCAGTTGTCCCACGGACGCAACGATGGCTCCTGGAACACGTCACCCCAGCTTACCTGGATGGAAAGCGACGCTTTGAAACCTGAATGGTTTCACTGGAGAATTACCAGGAAGTGAGTCACAATTCCCTCAAATCTAAGGAATGTGGAACGGCACACTTCCTCTTTTGTTATTTTTATTGACAGCGTTCCTCACGGAGGCACCATCAGTGTGTACTTGAACTCGTCACTCTCCTGGTACGCTCATTGACCACACAGCCAGTCCACCACAGTGTGGAGTCAGCACCTCTTGGTGAACTTTTTATGAACTCCACCAGATGGCAGACGCTGCACATGAGTGGTCAGCATCCAGCGGCTTTATCTAGCTCTGCTTGCGCTTCGAACTGCTGCTGTCGGTGTGAGAGTCGTGTGTGTTTGTGGTTGTTGTTGTTGATGGTCAGCGTGATGAAGGCTGACTGCTTCTTCACAAATGAGAACATGAGCATTCCACTGTCTCATGCACCTCACATCATTTTTAAAGTGGAAAAAAAAGGCGTCGTACAGCAGGGGTAGGGAACCTGTGGCCCAGTTGTGGCTCTTTTGATGACTGCGTGTGGCCCTCAGACATTTCTTAACACAATATTGTCTTTTTTGTCCACTGACATACTCAAGTGAAACATGACAGAAATCACCTTTAAAATCTAACAATTCTTCCGCATGTTCGTCCATCCCTCCATTTTCTAGCACAATGTGGGCGACCAGATCCAATGGCAGCTGTCCTGACCGTAGTTTACGGGTCAGACACCAAAACTTGATTATTTACTGGATGATTGAGAGGTCAAGAAGTAAACTTCCCTTCTTGAATCGAATGATCAGCTAGCTGGTTCTGCAGAGCTAACCCTGTTGATGAAGAAGATGGCAAAAAGAAAGAAAGATGGGGAGTACGGTGCAAAACCATGCAGCACCACAACTATTTTATTTGTTATTCTTATCTTACATGTGGAATCATCTCCTCCCGGATGGAGCGGAAGATCCGAGACACGCTAACGCTAACACAGCGCAAATGGGTGAGATTAAGGTTAATGTACCTTACTAACAAAATGCTAGCCGTGTGGAGGGCTAGCTTTCTCCTAACTAAGACTACTGTCCATTGCGGGGCAGTTTATTACCATGGTAACGTGACTTCATGCGAGCTTTATTTCACCTCTAACCCTAAACTCTTACAAATCGGTAGCTGCTCTTTGCTAGCAGACCATACTGGGTCATGGAACAAGGAAGTGGCCGCACGGTGGCCTAGTGCTTAGCATGTTGGCTCCACAAGATCTGGGTTGGAATCGCCGGCATTTCTGTGTGGAGTTTGCATGCGTGGGTTTTCTGGGTACTCCGGTTTCCTCCCACATTCCAAAAACATGCATGTTAGCTTCATTAGACACTCTACATTGTCCATAGGTATGAATGTGGGAGTGACTGCCGCCCAGTCCAGGGTGTAGCCTGCCTCTCACGCAAAGTCAGCTGGGATAGGCTCCTAATTAGGATAAGCGGCCTAGAAGATGGATGGATGGAACAAGGAAGTGCGTGTCTCATTCACTTAGTTGAGCGTCACGCGTTCCACTACAGAAAATGTCTTCATTTGACTTTGAACACTGTAAAAAGTCAACATCTTATAAAGAAAGCGTGTCTTCTTTCTACATCAACATCACCATCATGTAATACCGTATGTCATTTAGTGTTGGTAAAGTCTCTCCTCTACCACACACGTGTTCATATGAAGGTGGGCGTGTCTAAGGTGTGTTTTTGCAGGTCGGCAGAGGAACTCCTGATGTCCAAACCGCTCGGCCACTTCCTCATCAGAGTCAGCGAGAGCAGAGTTGGCTACACGCTGTCCTATCGGTGAGCCGCACCTACCACTACCACTTCCGTTCTGCATTTCTATGACTTGGTGGAGTATTTCCAGACTTGTTTGGAGTGGTATTTTGTATTTTGTACTGCTGCCATGGATTGCGTTGAAGTGGAGCAATGACACGTTATTACCTGAGACCGTAACGGTGGATGAACGAGTCTGCTGTGGGTTTGGCTTTTGGATCCTTTTGAGTCTATCTAGTGGATTTTATGGTGAGTTGTGTCGCTTGTCATGAGTAATGTGCACATTCCAGTCATTCTATGACGCCTCAGGGCATTGAATGGCGGGCGGCTGGGATATTTCAGGTTGTCTTCTCATCCCGGTAGGCTTCATCAGTTTATGCCTTAAGACTAGATAGGACAGCTCAAGTTTGAGGGGGTGGGCAAACCTTTTGACTCGTGGCCCACATTGGCTTAAAAAATTTGGCCGAGGGGCCGTCCGGAGAACGGCATGCTTGCTCACGGTTCGAAAACACAATGCATCGACAGCAAGTATATCGTATATCATGTATCAGCGGCTGCTGCTACTACGTGAGTGGTAAACAACAGCGAAGCGCTACACATAACACCTAACTTAAACTGTTATTCACAAGAGCCCGCAAGGCATGCTGGGTAATCCAGCTGCAACAACAATATAAGCTATGAACAATCAAACATTGGATATCAAGAGTCCGCTAACGTCCCTGCGTGTTGACCTCCCTGACCGCCGCCTCCAACCTTTTTTGCAATCAATGCGACAAACACCAGAGAGCACCACAAGCTACCCGGCATGCTCTGCGGCAGGACAATATGGTTTTCGCATATGGCTTCCACGTTAAAGGTTTCAACAAAGGAAGTTGGAAACGCCTGGTGGGCCGGCTTACGGCGCTTGGCGGGCCCTGCTGTAACGTGAGAGGGGGAGGTCTGCGACACCACATACATTTCATCCCTTCCTAAAGGATTCAATGGTCTGCAGACACAACACGACTGTCTGTTTGCACCACAAGAGTCCACGCATACTTCTACCTGAGAGCAGAAATACTTTGACCCCACACCATCCCCTCGGACCACAGCTGTCCTATGTAGTCTTGGAGCATGAACTTTGAGGGAAACGTCTCCTAAGACAACCCGAACCGTGCGGTTGCCATCGATTCAATGCCGTCGATCGCATAAACGCCACTTTGTAGATGTCATGTGACAACAGCAGCTGACAGGAAGCTCTCCTGATTGGCTCTCGCTCCCCAGCGGCGAACGGACATCTCAAACTACACGCGGAAATGCAACTTTCGTCTTTATTATCGTGGTTATGGATAAACTACGTGAGTACTAGCACGTCTACATCTACATTATTATTATTATCGTGGTTATGGATAGACTACGTGAGTACTAGCACGTCTACATCTACATTATTATTATTATCGTGGTTATGGATAGACTACGTGAGTACTAGCACGTCTACATCTACATTATTATTATTATCGTGGTTATGGATAGACTACGTGAGTACTAGCACGTCTACATCTACATTATTATTATTATCGTGGTTATGGATAGACTACGTGAGTACTAGCACGTCTACATCTACATTATTATTATTATCGTGGTTATGGATAAACTATGGGTCTGAGCTCCGCTGTAGAAACGTGTGTTGCGTTCATGTGAAACTATTCTTTCATGATGAATTGTAAAATGTGTCGATGGCTGACAGCTCGTGAACGTGCTGCCTTGACTTCATCATTTTCATTTCGTGTGTCGCCTACTTTGACTGACATACTCCAACTATTGACTCTAATTATCTTTATTGCCGTATGAATCACTGAATGATATCAACTACTTTCATGACCTTTGGAAGTGTGAATGTGAAATATGAATCATTCCTATTTACTACAGTAGTTTCAGCGTTTACTGCTTATATCAAGGGTGTCTAAAGTGCGGCCCCGTGGCCATTTGCCGGCCGTGGCTGTGATTTTATCGGCCCACAGCATAGTCTAAAGATGTCATTTAACAAGGAGATGGAAAAAAAACAACAGCAGCAAAAATGGGAAAATCAATCAAAAGTCCAAATATGAAGAGAAGAGTTGTAATCCAGCAGGGAAAAAAGGCATCATTTCACATGAATAAAGTCAGAGTAGGAGGAAAAATGTCATTTTAGTAGCAGGAAGTTGAAATATTCAAGAAAAAATCTTTATTGTCAAAAACAATGAACAATGAAAGTTGTCATTTTTGGAAACTTATGTTGGGGAAAATGTACAACATGGGAATAAAGTCCACATATTAAGAGAAGAAATATACTAGAAGAATTTGGAAATTTAAATCAAGAGCAGAAATTTTACCAGAGTCAAGTCAAAATATTAAGAGAACAAAAAATAGTTTTCTCATGAGAAGAAAGTTGCAATTTTATGAGAATAAACTTGTAAAATGAGGAAAAATATCATTTTAGTAACAACGTTGAAATAGAGAAAAAAGACATTGTTTTAAAAGATAAACAAACATGATGTGAATAAAGTTCTAATTGCTGTACAAGAAGAAGATTTACAAGAGGAAAGCTGAAATGAAATAGTTGGAAAATTAGAAAAAGACATTACAAATGGAAAAAACCACTGTAATTCTACAGGAATAAAGTCCAGATATGAAGAAATAAAGTCATAATGGAGTGAAGAACAAAAGAATAAAGTGGTGTTATTGTGTAAAAAAGGTGATTTTAGGAGCATTTCTCCTCCATTCCAGATATATTCCAAAGGTGAAATGCAGGTGTTTCTTGAGCTACATGGACTGTAGCTTCCTAGCATGTCTGCATGTGTTGTTTACTAAATATCAAAGTGGCACAGTTGCATCCTTTCACTTTTCACTATGTGGCCCTCGCTGGGAAACGTTTGGACACCCCTGGCTTAGATTTTCTACGTATGTCAAATGTTTTATCCTAAGGGATCGTTTTGACTTGCATGCTGATGTACATGTACTGCACATAAATACTCCAAATTAGGAGTATAGTAAATATAACCGTTTTAAAAGTATCTCGCAGGCTGAAAAAGTGTGAGCACGCCTGCGCCAGTGTGAACACGCCCTCGTACTTAACGACACCTTTTTCTCTTGCTGTCTGATTCACTGATTCATTGATTCACTGATTCACCGCTGCAGCGCTGAGGGGCGCTGCAGACATTTCATGATAGACGCAAAGGAGGATGGCTCCTACGGCATCGTGGGTGAGGGCAGGTGTCACCTGAGTCTGCAGCAGCTGGTGGACTATCACAGGAAGATTCCCATCACGCCTTACAAAGAGCTGCTGACTGCCTCCTGTGGACAGGTGAGGAATTGCATGCACCTGAACGATACGTGGTCATACCCGATGTTATTTCATTTATTATCGGCCGGAAGATCATCTCTGTGTCACCGGCAGTCAGCATTTATGGAAGGTTATTTTACAAACATGTACCTCCGCCAAGGCCAATCCTAAATTGGATCAGCACCACATTCCACATTTAGTCATTCATTCGCGTGTATGCCTGACTTTTGTCCCCAAGATTCATCATTTCTTCAAAAATGAAGACAATGAATTCCAGGAAAAAGACAGAAATATACTGTAAATATATCATGTAGCTGAGCTGCACGGTGGTCTAGTGGTTAGCATTTTGGCCACACAGTCTGGAGATTGGGTTTGAATCTCCGTTGGGCGTTTCTGTGTGGAGTTTGCATGTTCTCCCCGTGTGTGGGGGGGTTTTCTGGGTACTCCGGTTTCCTCCCACATTCCAAAAACATGCATGCTAGCTTCATTGGAGACTCTAAATTGTCCATAGGTATGAATGTGATTGGTTGTCTTTATGTGCCCTGCCATTGGCTGGACACCAGGCCAGGGTGTACCCCGCCTGTCGCCCCAAGTCAGCTGGGATAGGCTCCAGCATACCCGCAACCCTAATGAGGACAAGAGGCAAAGAAAATAATTGATAATGGACAGGATGCATTCAGCTCTTATTTTGAAGGCCGGAAGTGTAATGAAACTGCGACAGAGATGAATATCCAAAGTGCAACATGAAAGTAACTTGACCAGCGTGCAGCCTCGTGTCATCCAGCGTGTGCGGTAAAGAGAGAGGAAAACAAACACGCACGCACATGCCCATTGATCCACATGTCCACATGCCCATTGATCCACATGTCCACATGTCCATTGATCCACATGTCCACATGTCCATTGATCCACATGTCCACATGTCCATTGATCCACATGTCCACATGTCCATTGATCCACATGTCCATTGATCCACATGTCCACATGTCCATTGATCCAGGCAAGCAAAGTCACCCACTTTGGTTTTTTAGGCCTCGTTGTGTTGTGACGTTGGTGGAATGGTGTTAGTCATTGTGAGACGTAGTCTTGTACTTTCTGTGTACTTTTACTCCAGACCTCACATGGTGCCAGCAAGGTGGAGAAGAAGACGTCAGAAGAACTCAGCCCTCCTGAAGAAGAACGGAACAGCCACACGCCTCCAGACACGGTCATTTGTTTTTCATTTTATTTTTATGATTATTTTTTATTAATTTAATTATTTTTTTTAACAGCGTGTGAACGAACGCGCATTGTGTTCCAGAAGTGATGACGAGTGTTATTTTGCACTACTTGCGCCGTAGTGCTGAGCAAAGGCCCCCCCGCACATCCAGTACTGTATGTGCATCACCTGGGGCGCCACAGGAAGTGGGCGGGGCATAAACCTTGCCACACGTTCAAAAGGCAGCTGCTTAACCGTTCAAATGTAAACAGGCTGAACTGATGAGGTGAATAAGTCATGAAGGGCGGTGCCAGATGCCACAGCCAAACCATGCACCATTTTAGAGTAGCCGGTGTACAGCTTGAATGGATTTACTCAATGAACCACAGCTCCCCATTGCTTAGTTGGCGCTCATGCAGCCACAGAGCTTGACACTGTGACCTTGCCACTGTAACAAGCCGCAGCATCCTCCCCGCCCAGAGTGTTCCCAGGGCAAAAGTCCCCAGGCCACGTTTCAACTGTGTAATGTGGGTCGGAGGTTCATGTGGTCTGCTGCACCGGGCAGTGAAGTCTGTGCTGTACTTCTTCATAAGCTGTACACTGACTACTCCAAAGTCATGATAGTATCGGCCCTTGCAAAGATGCGATAAACAGGTGAAACAACGTGTAAACATATTTTGTGCGCTGCGTTGAGCTTCCGATCCTAACATTTCTGTGTCTTTGTGCTCCTGATGTGAAGCCTGTTCCAAAGACCAGGAAGAGATACAGCACTGACGTCAATCCGCTTCCTCCCCCCAACGCGGAGACAGACCCCGCACCTTCCTGCCAGGACCACCCCAGCACAACCCCACCCGACAGGAGCCCGCAGATGAAACCAGAGAGCGAGGAGATGACGTGGGAGCAGCTCTTCGATGCGGTGCTCCGTCCTTACATGGAGGAGAGTGAACGACTACCCCAGGAGTACTCGCCGCCCCCTCCCTTTGCCCCAGGTTACCGCAAAGGAGGCCCATGAATGACTAAGACCATCAATAAGTGAATGTTACCTAACCTTCAAAATGTGAACCAACAGCACCTCTAATGGGAAGCACACGCTAGAACGAGCAAACAAAACACCTTCCACTGACGACACGTGACTCCTTATGTTCAACGCCTTCCGTTGTCATACGTAGTTGATCATTTAAGCAACGCCACAGCACCACATTGGAGACGCTTTCAGACCTACCAGGGGCTGAAATGCTGGAGGTGATATTACACCGACCCTCGGGTTTTAGGATTTTATTACTAACTATAAAATAAAGTCAATTAGGAGCACAGAGTACAACGCTACACTGGCAAAATTCAATAAGTAGAAGTATGTTCAAATGTGAAATCAAAGTACATTTTATGGCCTTGTTTTTCAGGACGTTTATATTTATTTCATATCTAGTTAGGGCAAGGTCGACATTATTTCTATAGCATGCATTAAGAAGGCCGCTACTGGCCAACGTACTCTACAAGAGTAACCAAACACTATGGCAGTAACAACAGCATAATAGGTACAAACATTACACAAGTAAGAGTTCCAAAACCCAAGCAAACAATAAAAAATGGATAAAAAAAGCAATAAAAATAAGGCAAAGCAAGTTTATTTAAAGAGCACAATTTACAGTGTGCACGAGGTCATTCAAAGTGCTCCACAGAGAAGAACGCAAAGATCATTCCATAAAACATAAACTCACCCTAAAATCATTCCATAAAACATAAACTCACCCTAAAATCATTCAATAAAACATAAACTCACCCTAAAGTCATTCCATAATACATAAACTCACCCTAAAATCATTCCATAAAACATAAACTCACCCTAAAGTCAGTCAATAAAACATAAACTCACCCTAAAGTCATTCCATAATACATAAAATCATTCCATAAAACATAAACTCACCCTAAAGTCATTCCATAATACATAAAATCATTCTAAAATCATTCCATAAAACATAAACTCACCCTAAAATCATTCAATAAAACAAACTCACCCTAAAATCATTCCATAAAACATAAACTCACCCTAAAGTCATTCAATAAAACATAAACTCACCCTAAAGTCATTTCATAATACATAAAATCATTCTAAAATCATTCCATAAAACATAAACTCACCCTAAAATCATTCCATAAAACATAAACTCACCCTAAAGTCATTCCATAATACATAAAATCATTCCATAAAACATAAACTCACCCTAAAGTCATTCAATAAAACATAAACTCACCCTAAAGTCATTCCATAATACATAAAATCATTCTAAAATCATTCCATAAAACATAAACTCACCCTAAAATCATTCAATAAAACATAAACTCACCCTAAAATCATTCCATAAAACATAAACTCACCCTAAAGTCATTCAATAAAACATAAACTCACCCTAAAGTAATTTCATAATACATAAAATCATTCTAAAATCATTCCATAAAACATAAACACCCTAAAATCATTCCATAATACATTAAATCATTCTAAAATCATTTCATAAAACATAAACTCACCCTAAAATCATTCCATAAAACATAAACTCACCCTAAAGTCATTCAATAAAACATAAACTCACCCTAAAGTCATTCCATAATACATAAAATCATTCTAAAATCATTCCATAAAACATAAACTCACCCTAAAGTCATTCCATAATACATAAAATCATTCCATAAAACATAAACTCACCCCAAAATCATTCCATAAAACATAAACTCACCCTAAAGTCATTCAATAAAACATAAACTCACCCTAAAGTCATTCCATAATACATAAAATCATTCCATAAAACATAAACTCACCCTAAAGTCATTCCATAATACATAAAATCATTCTAAAATCATTCCATAAAACATAAACTCACCCTAAAGTCATTCCATAATACATAAAATCATTCCATAAAACATAAACTCACCCCAAAATCATTCCATAAAACATAAACTCACCCTAAAGTCATTCAATAAAACATAAACTCACCCTAAAGTTATTCCATAATACATAAAATCATTCCATAAAACATAAACTCACTCTAAAGTCATTCAATAAAACATAAACTCACCCTAAAGTCATTCCATAATACATAAAATCATTCTAAAATCATTCCATAAAACATAAACTCACCCTAAAGTCATTCAATAAAACATAAACTCACCCTAAAATCATTCCATAAAACATAAACTCACCCTAAAGTCATTCAATAAAACATAAACTCACCCTAAAGTCATTCCATAAAACAAACTCACCCTAAAGTCATTCCATCATACATAAAATCATTCTAAAATCATTCAATAAAAACATCAAATCATTCAAAAATTATTTCATAAACCTTACAATCATTTTAAAATCATTGCATAAAACAGGAAATCACTCTTAGAATAATTCCATCAAACATAAAATCATTGCATAAAACATGTTGAACTGATGGTTGGCATTTGCTTGGTGCCAGGACATCCCGGTTCCTCGCCTTCCACCCGTTGCCAGGCGGCCTGTCTTATCCTGCGTACCTGCGCTGTCTGGCTTAGTTAGCTCGTTTGCGAGTATCTCCCTGCTTGGCTCCTTCCAGCAGCGCCCTCGTTTTTGTGCCCACCGCTCATGTTACATATTGAGCAGTGCTTTTGGTTCCACGGGTGTGTACGGTTTCTCCAGCAGCCTTTCGCTAGCAGTGATTTCTTCTGTGGCCTTTCTCTGTATTTGTATCGTTTGGACTTTGTACCTATTTTTGTGTCTATTTTTTACATCTTTTTCCTCTACAGAGGTCACCTTTTGTAAATACTTGAACAATATCTTATTCTGTGTGCCTGTCTGCATCTTGGTGTCCAGACCTCGTGCACAGCAGTTCGTGACATCAAGGTCATCATGAAATAAAAGCATAGAGTGCAGACGAGAACAAAGTTCCTCCTGGAAGACTTATTAAAGATGTTCAAGTGAAACGCAGCCTCACCGTGTTTGGTGGTGACTCCGGGCACCCGCAGCAGACCGCTCCCTGAGCTCCTCAGAGCCCCTCAGAGCCCCAGGTGGTTCAGGTAACTCTAGCATGTCAGCGATTTTAAACATGTTAAGAGCAGTAGAAAAATGTCAACAATGTACATTTTGCACTGTTTGATCGTAAGGAGGTTCTAAGTAGAGCTTCAAAATGCAAATAGAAGACATAGGAGTGAGACAAAGGGGTGCTCATCAGCTGATCAGTGGAGGGGGCGCCATCAAACGGCAGATTTCGCAGGGGGCATCCCTCATGACGGAAGGCCCTCGTCTGTGTGGTGATGACTGGCTTTTTCAACAGGACAACGCTGCACTTCACAAAGAGGAATAAGCTCACTCTTTTGGACCATCCTGCGTGTTTCCCTCATCTAAATCCAATGGAGAAGATTTGGGGATGGATTTACAAAAATGGACACAGTTGATGCCCTCATCTTCACCACCTGAGCAACATTCCCACCAGCCTCCTGGAAAGACAAACCCATTTTTCACCTCATTGACAAGAATGGCACAGCTACTCATTACGGAGTTTTTTAAAAATTGATTACTGAGCTTTTTTTACTTTTATTATAAGGGAAATAAGTGTATTGATTATGAAATAAATCATTCGTGTATTGTTATTATTCAATATTATTGCATTAAACAATAAATGATGTCATATATGAATTAATTACTTCCTATTTTAGTTATCTATTTATTTAGTTAGTTTTATATTTATTTACGTTTGGCACAAACAAACAAAATAGCGCCTATGAAAATACCGTACATCCTGTACAATAGAAAGGATTTATGAATAGTATTTACAAACAATACGACTACATTACCCACATTGCACCTGGGCGCTGTAGCTTAAGACCACGCCCAGTTTCCCAGCTAGCCGAGTAGGATTCTCTCAGATCAACCTTCTCCAAAGTCGTGTACAATCATCAAGGAAGTTGCCTCACTTTGGATTCTTTCCCTCCTCGACTTGTCAGTTGTCGTTTTTAGGTGTTTTCACTTCTTTTTTTATTTTAAAGAAAAAGAAACATTGACAGCATGTCTTTCGTTCCTGGACAGCCGGTGACTGCTGTTGTGGTAAGTTTACTGGGACATCGAACGTACCCCATTGTTCACATTCTGACGCCAAGTTGAGGCAAAAGAAGTACATTTTTTACTCTGCAACGCTTGTAAATCATTCTTAAAGCAAATAATAATAACATTAAATACCAGCTTGAATTGTTGTTTGCTTATAGTAGATGCTTTGCTGTCTTCTAGCTCGGCAGATTTCTCGCCTTATCGAACAATTGAGCACGTCGAAGTGCCATCTACGAAGTCACTGTGCACTCATTTCGGGAGTGCATTCAAATAAATAGGACGGCTATGGATTTAAAGGTTTAAAAACAGGATCGTTTTCCTGGTTGAAATTTGTTAAATGGTTGTATCGATGGGCGTCACCGTCAGTGTCCATAACATTCCATAACATTTATGCTGCCTTCAAGTGCCGTGGGAATAGATAAACACAATTATATTCATTATGAGCAGGTGCTTGGAGGTCAGATATTTGATATTCTAGATTTTATTTTTATCCTTGCAAACTAAATGCTTGTTTCTTATATTTAACTATTTGGAGTGCAAGGTAGGATTTGGCACTTTAACCAATTTTTTTGCCTCATTCCTGTTAGTCCAACCTCACGTGTGTGACTGTACAGTTATTTTTCCCCATTTTGAAATAACATATTGTAATAGCGAGGCCTCAGGCGAATAATGTGTCCCATTCCTCCCCCCAAAATGTTTGTGCCCACGTGAAGAAAGCTGAATACAGTCGCCCCTCGCAACGTCACGCTTCAAATATCACTCCCTCACTCTGTCACAGTTCCTTAGTAAATGATGACTATGGCCCATTGTTGCTTAGACTAGCTAACAGTGCATGTATTCTTCTTACGTCGTCTTTCTTTCTAACTACCCAAATATTCCATTAATTATTATTGAATCCTACATGGCAGTCGTGATAAACGAGGGACTGAAGTGTCAGGCCATGTGGTGTGTCTGGGCATCGGTTTGCCACTTGGCGGCACTGTTGGCTTACTCTTCCCCGTCCCTCTGCAACCAAAAGGCCTCCAATGCTTTGATGGATTGATCACCAGCAGGAAGTTGGTGTCACGTTTCATTGCCTGTTTACTTTTGCTTTCAAAGCGGGTGCTGAAAGCAAATGTCATGGCGAACATTATTGATCATCCATCAGAAATCTGGTTTTACCTGAGTGATGTACACCTTTGAAAGACTCACGTATGGAATGTTTGCTTTTGATGTGAGTTGAAACGGAGCGTCGTCTTGCTATGCTACCTGTCACGCAGCATTACTGTAAATTCCGCACGTGTCCATGACATAAAATGGCGTATTGTGGCACACACGAGTCCGTGAGGACCACTTGGCTCTTTGTTTGACAGGAGCCAATCATGAACTATGAAAAAACTCACAACGAGCTTGTCAACCCATTGGAAATTGCAGGTCATTACTCAAAAAAACAGTCTGACTCATGGTTTCATCGTACAAACAACATTAAACTCATCACGCAAACACTCAAACATTATACTTCAGAAATATACAAAGATGTACCAATACAAGTTTTATGTGAAAAAAGCCAACATTGTACAGTGTTCCCATAATTGTGTTTGAGAGAACCATGTCATTGGAGGAGCATAGAAAGCATAAACATGACTGCAATGCTACTTCTGTCCACCAGAGGGAGCTAGAGGAGCTGGATGCCAAAGCAAATAGAGGGAAGCGTTTTATTTTTAAATTTAAACTCATATTGGTGCATTGCATTCCATTCCATTGCCTTCTTCTTATCCGGGTCACGGGGGCAGCAGTCTGTGGGTAAGTTCAGACTTCCCAGTCCTGACTACACCTTCCTGTTCCACCGGGAGGACACCGAGGCGTTCTCCGGCCATCTATCTAATCCCTCCAAAGTGTCCTAGGTCTGCCCCGGGGCCTTCTACCGGACGGGCATGCCTGGAACACCTAACCAGGGAGGCATCTGGACTAGATGCCATGGGTATGGATGCATATTGGTGTATGTTTGTGTATTTGTCAGGTACACCTGTTGAGTGTTAGGTTGCTGTGTGATGATTTTAGTGTTTGTAAGATGACATGGTGAGTCAGACTGTTATATTGTTATACTGTTACATATAATGACCTCCTGTGATTTCCTGTGGGTTGACAAGCTCGTTGTGAGTGCACTGATACAGTAGTTCGTGATTGGCTCCTGCCAAAGAAAGAGCTGCCGTTTCCTCACTGACTTGCGAGGGGCACGGTATTTAAACAATTATTAGTAGCTGTGAAGTACAGGAGACGTCACCAGATTAGCACTTAGCCATAAAGACAACAAAACAAAACAAAGTAGTGGCTTACACGGCAGGAACCTACGCTAGGAAAATCAGTTGACTGGAGGTCCGTCAACGATGTGGTTTTCTTTTGCAACTGTATATTGTCCTTAGTTGTGTGGCATGTGAAACGCGACTTTAAATGGACACCTCATTGAGTTCATTGTATCAGTTGCACCACTCAGGAATGTCTGCATACTCATGTCACACGCACCCCTCCCAGGACGTGTTGATGTTGATGTGTTTCCCACAATGAGAGTCATGTGGGCTGCAGTGTCCCCATCATGACACGCCGCTTGTGTTCACTTGATGCTGCATGGACTTCCTCTCGCATGTTCCCTTTCAATGCCTGCCCTTGTTCTGTCGCGCAGCAAAAAGTACAGATCCAAAAACTGCGGCAAGGGCCGAACCTGATTCTGGGTTTCAGCATCGGAGGAGGGATGGACCAGGATCCCTGTCAGAACCCGTTCTCTGAGGACAAGTGTGACAAAGTAAGTGCACGTTTCACTGGCTGTAGTGATGACCGGAGTGTATACTAAGAAGTCGTAAAGCACCGTAACAACACAACATGTCCTCCCCCTGAGCGCTGACGGATAATCATCAACTGGTCTCAACACGTCCCCACATGATGTCATAGCAAAGATGGCTGCAGGTTCACACAAGCGAGACATCAACACACGCACGACTCTTGCTGCAGTATTGCTGAAACTAACTTGGCTTCATGCTACTATTTCATATATTAGCTTGGAGTGTATAGCATGCATACATGCATTTCTTTTAGGAAAATTACAATCCACACTGTGTGTGTATGGTAGTGGCCCCACCTCCACCCACACAGGCAAAGAGACTGTATGACTGAGAAAAAGGCTCACTTCATTCATGCCGTTGTTCTATGGAACAAATGAAAGTAATGCAGACACGCATGCACATGGCAATGTATTGGTGATCCACTTCGTGTTCATTTATCCTGTCATTCATTCATTCATTCACACATTTATTATCATCGCAGGCCTAGTGCCCATTAGACCAGATACGGCCTTTCCTCTCATCAAGAAGCTGATTTAAGACCGTACTTGAAGGGTGATGTACATACACTTAGCATTTTGTGTTTGAAGATCTCCGTGCGTCATCTCATGACCTCACCACCGTCGGTGGTTCCAATAAATACGGCTTAGTTCTCTATTTCATCTCCAGATGTTTCTTCCCCCTCAAACTAACGACACATGGCTGAAATCCTTGCTGCAGTCGTGGAAAACATCTTCCATCTTGTCCATTCTCTCATGTTAATCTGCCCAAGATGAGCGCTCTCCTTCGCTGACATCACTCGGAGTGCCGGTCAAAATGGCTGCTCGGGACTTACAAAAATGTACATTTGAATAATTTGACATTTGCTTTCAACAAAACAAACAACGGAACATCATTACAAACGATGGACCCAAACTACCATGGTCATCAGTGTTGGACTATTTTCGCTTCCTTTTCCACCTGTGTGACGATGAAGAATGTTATAACGTGGGAGCAGTGGAGCACATCTGCAGTCGTCTTTCTCAATAGAGTTAAGACTAGGCCTGTTGTGACTACAAATTTCGCTGGTCAATGATTGTGCTACAAATTACGGTCGATGGTCGATAAGGCAACTTTTTGTCAGAACATTTTCTTCATGGATTATTATCATGCGAGGTGTAGTTCACATTTGAAGCTGAATGAGAGGAAGGTTCACGCTCTCTGTTCGTTCCACTATAGAACCGATGTGCACAGACACATGTCTTGCCATCCAGCCTGTGTGGCGCGGAGAGACCAGCAGATGAAACACACGCACACGTGCATGCACATGTCCATTTACACAGGGCGGCATCATTATCCACCTGTTTTTCCTTAGTTTTCTTTTGTGTGTTTCGGTGTTTTTGTGAAGAACGTCTTTGGATGTTTGTGTGACAAGTAAGAACATAAATAGGATGTTTGTCTTCCGTATTTCAGGGCATCTATGTGACCCGAATTACACCAAACGGCCCAGCGGACGTTGCCGGCCTGAGGATGGGGGATAAAATCATGCAGGTGGTTAAAAGCTCCACCAGATGGCACCGTGTGTCCAAGTAGAGTGAGTACGAGTGGAGTGTGAACGTTTCTTTGCTGCTGTGGCAGGTCAACGGCTGGGACATGACCATGGTGACCCACGACCAGGCTCGCAAAACACTGACAAAGAAGAAGGAGGATGTGGTGCGCCTGTTGGTCACCAGGAAATCCCTGGAGGATGCTGTGAAAAAGTCAAAGGGTCATTACCACGCTGAGGATGACAAAGATGAAAACAGCACCATGTCACCATGGAAGGAGCAGCAACAGGTCCTTAAAAATCACTGAAACGCATTTCCCTCACTTGTTTGGAGAGAACAGGTGCGCCGATGCTTCCCTCTCAAGTCCCGAGTTCTCAGGAAGAACCGCCTTCCTTATGGACATGACCACCATCTTTTCTTTTTTTCTCACCGAAGATGAATAACCCTAGGCTTCGCTACACATGTTAAACTCAAACTTTGAGGTGAGAGCTGCTATATTCTCTTAAATCACTGGACAACACAAGCTCTGCATCAGTCAGCAGAAAGATTGATGACTATAAAGACACGTAGTACTATGACACATAGAAATACTTCCACTGCAAACTGGTGTGTCGCTTTACCTTGTACTGTGACCCCCAAGACCACCTGCCTATTGTGACGGATAATAATAACAAATTTTGCTGGTTGATAATTGTGCTAAACATTATAGTCGATAATCGATAATATCGTAAACATTTTTACATTTTTGAGACTTAAAAAAAAATTGTCATGAGAGGTGTAATTCACATTTGAACCACCAGATGGTACTCAAGTATGGGATACTTGTGAGCCACATCACCTTGACAGGTGACTTCTGAGCGTGTTTTTCAATCATTGTACGGCAAAAAATGCCTGTCACCATCACAAAATTGAACTGTATGTATTTTCTAGCTAAGATGAGGCCACCCACAAATGCGACCTAACACTCAGTCGGTGTTCATGCGCTCACCTTGTGCGTTCTTTTTAAACCTGAAATATTCCCACACTGTGGCTGTTGTGTTTGCCTTAGAAACCGTCGCTTCCGTACGTGCGTTCATGTTAGCGTATGCTTTCTCACCGCTCACCAGCAACCCCCCTCCACAAGGAAGCCGAAGCTCTCCGTTCATTCCACGATAGAACCAAAGCAGACAGACACTTGCAGCGTGAACCCTCTTGTCATCCAGCCTGTGTGCTTTAGAAAGACACGCATGAAACATGTCCATTTATCCATCTGTTTTTTTTTTTTATCGTTTCATTAATTGATTTATGGATCATGGTGATAGACCATGATAGACTTGCCCCAGGTTCTAATTAAACACATTTAACATAGTGTATATATAATGTATAGGTACTTGACACTTATCGATGATGTCAGACGATCCATGAACACATGCAACGGGAGGCCTTTAGCCTGGTCATCACGCTAGCGCTAGCAAGCTACATAACCTACACTGCTTGCCTGTTGTCATGGCAGGAAGGACTTAGCGTCTTATATCAGCTTGTCTTCACCTGCCTAAAAGTTTTGTGGCCAGAAGGAAAAAAAGACCAAAAATCTGCCAACATGCAAGGGTCCACTGTGATGTGTATGTTAGCATATCTAACCAAACATGGCCTCACTGTTGTTACATGGCCACTGGCTTTTCATGCAATAGAAACATCAGAAACGACTGTGATATCATATCATTACTGCTGCAGTAACTCATTCATTGTAACCGTCATTAACGCATGCACATCATGTCAAGCCACACCGCGCCGTTATGACGGAGGTACAGGGAAGTGTCCCCGCAGAATCTGCCGCTCTTTAACTTCATTTTGACCCAAACACATCAGCAGCAGTGCGATTCCAACACAAGATGTGCATCTCCTACTCACAGACATGTGTCCTGTCCTCCTCGGAACCACACGTCGTCATTGCCACTAGCCGACCACGAGGCGCATCCACAGACACTCCAAAAATGCCGACAACCTCTTTATTATTGTGCATTTTTGTGCTGTTCGGAGTGTCCCTGAATGCTCATTCTTCAGAGCTGTGAAACTACTTCATCTTTTTGATATACAGTATGTCCTGAGGTAGGTGTGTCCTTGCAATCAAACTACTTTCATCAAGTATTTTTGCATACTTGAAACCACAAACGCTTGCTGTCATGATACCATTGGCTGGTTTGGAAAAATCCTAATCTTTTCTATTTCTGCTTTTGATAAACTTCCTTCCGTGTTTGCCATTAAAAAAAACACACACACAAAGAAATATGAAATATGCCTCATTGCTTTATTTATTTACACAGGACCCTTAAAGTAGCGCCGTTTTGCCATTTATGAAGTAATCATGTGACCTTTCCAAGTGCAGACTGGACTCCCTGACCTTTTCAGTGCATGCCTTTCATCTCCTGAATGTTGTTATCATCCAGGCTGACAACATGAAAGGAAAAGTGCACTTTGATTGGAACGTTGCCCAGCATCCACAATCCTTAACACGTCTTTCTCTTTTCTGTGTTCTAAAGATATAAAAACAGGTAAAGAGAGGCACGTAATGAATGCAGGTGATGGGACACCTTTGAAAACACCTCCAACAAGGTTTGGTGGTTTTCCACCCCCGCTGTGAGTGTGTAGTGACAGGTACGAGGAAAAGGCTTCTTGAGACGTCATCTGTACTTCTGTGAAGAAGGTGTCGGACGTTTCGCTCCTCATCCGAAGAGCTTCGTCAGCGAACTAACAAGTGCTGGTAGCCTAGGCCTTAAATACAGTAAGAGTGGGCGGAATTGGTGTGCCAACACCCTCCTCCTATTGGTTCGTTACACTAAGCCTGGGCGGAGTAGTGGTATAATCCTATCCTGTTATTAACACCTCCGATAAAAGGGAAGTGTAGCTCCCTGTAGTTGGGTATGAACGACTCTGATACTGGCTTGTTAGCATCTATTGTTCTGGCTCGGCCCTGCCTTCACCTCATTTGCAAGACTAAGAGCTGTGGGTTTTGGTCTCAGTAACCTGCTGAACACAGGGTCCAAATTAAACCTCAAACCACCATTCCGATTCAATGATGGGTTCTGTTGTTTGACAAAAATAGCTTCCTTTACTCCTCTTTCAAACCATCTGTTTTCTTTGGCCAAAATCTTTACCTCGCTGTCCTGAAAAGAGTGATTGGTAGCTTTAAGGTGGAGATGTACTGCTGATTGAGGACCACTAGCATTGTCCCTGCGATGTTGATAAAGCCTTTTTTGGAGCATTTGCTTAGTTTCCCCAATGTAGTGCTCTTTGCATTCCTCATCTTTACAGTGGATGGAATAGGGACCCATCCAATAGGTATAAGAAAGAAATCATACACTGTCTCCAAAAGTTAGAGAAGGAGGAACTAATTGACAGACAGATGTATCACAGGGTATCATTATACCCTGGGGAGGCTACACCATGTATCTATGGCCTTCCAAAAATCCACAAGGAAGGGTTTCCCCTCAGACCCATTGTCTGTAGCATTGACTCTACCACATACAATGTAGCTAAATATGTAAAAACAGTCTTATCCCCATTGGTAGGCAACACTGATCATCATATAGAGAACACAAAAGGGTTTGTGGCGAGCATCAAAGACCTCAGATTGGAGCCAGAGGAAACTTTGGTGTCTTATGATGTGACTTCACTTTTCACATCCGTCCACACCTCAGCAGCAGTCTCGGTGGTGAGGAAGAGACTGCTCGAGGACTCAACTCTGCATCGGAGAACAAAACTTAGTGCTGACCACATCTGCCAATTATTGGAAATTTGCCTTAACACCACATATTTTCAGTTTAGAGGGAAATTCTACAGACAAATTCATGGTTGTGCTATGGGCTCACCAGTCTCACCCATAGTGGCGAATCTGTACATGGAAGAGATGGAGAAACAGGCTCTCACATCCTTCTCAGGGACAAAACCAAGGCACTGGTTTAGATACGTGGATGACACCTTTGTCATAATCAAAAAACAAGAAATTCAGTCTTTCACAGATCACATCAATGCGGTGGACACCAATATCAAATTTACTCGCGAGGACACTAAAGAGAGCCAACTAGCCTTCTTAGACTGCAAGGTAATTATAGGAGAGGACAGACAGCTACTTACAGAGGTCTTTAGAAAGGCCACACACACTGACCAATACCTGCTTTTTGAATCAAACCATCCACTACAACATAAACTAGGGGTTATTAGGACCCTCCAACATAGAGCGGAACAAATACCAACTAGTGCTGAGGGAAAGAAAAAGGAGACACAACATGTCCAGAGAGCGCTCTCAACCTGTGGGTACCCACGGTGGGCTTTTAACAAATGATGAGGAATGCAAAGAGCACTACATTGGGGAAACTAAGCAAATGCTCCAAAAAAGGCTTTATCAACATCGCAGGGACAATTCTAGTGGTCCTCAATCAGCAGTACATCTACACCTTAAAGCAACCAATCACTCTTTTGAGGACAGCAAGGTAAAGATTTTGGCCAAAGAAAACAGATGGTTTGAAAGAGGAGTAAAGGAAGCTATTTTTGTCAAACAACAGAACCCATCATTGAATCGGAATGGTGGTTTGAGGTTTAATTTGGACCCTGTGTTCAGCAGGTTACTGAGACCAAAACCCACAGCTCTTAGTCTTGCAAATGAGGTGGAGCCAGGGCCGAGCCAGAACAATAGATGCTAATGAACCAGTATCAGAGTCGTTCATACCCAACTCAGGGAGCGACACTTGCCTTTTATCGGAGGTGCTAATGGCAGGAGAGGATTAGACCACAACTCCGCCCAGTCTTAGTGTAAGGAACCAATAGGAGGAGGGTGTTGGCACACCAATTCCGCCCACTCTTACTGTATTTAAGGCCTAGGCTACCAGCACTTGTTAGTTCGCTGACGAAGCTCTTTGGATGAGGAGCGAAACGTCCGACACCTTCTTAACAGAAGTACAGATGACGTCTCAAGAAGCCTTTTCCTCGATGGACAACTCCTGTACGACTGAGAGCCTACACAGACACATAGTAACAGGTACGTTCATGGTCACATGTCATACTTGGAGTATTTTGGGATCTTTGAGTTCACATAGCAACATAGAAAGGAACGCTATGCCTAGCAGCAGTGGCGGAAGCTCCAATATGTAGCGTTACCTTTGGCGAGGGTGTGGTGAAGCTAGTCGCTAGCTGTGGTGTGGAGGTGTCACTTGGGTTCATATGCAGCCCACATGATGGAAATGGAGCCTTGGTAGCGCTTTTTGGAGGTTTAGGAATAGATGTGTCCCATTACGTGCATTCATTGGCTGCCTCTTTTTATCTGTTTTTATCTCTTTGGAAGGCACAGAAAAGAGTCTCACATAAGGATTGTGGATGATGGGCAACATTCCAAAAAAAGTTAATTTCCAGGACGCATCTCAACAGTCTGGCTGGGCTACAAAAAAAACAGGTCACACATTGACAGCCTTGTTGTTTGCCTCTTTTCTCTCACCTTTCCTTTTTTCCACTCCCAGACTTGCATTTACTCAGCACTGGCAGCATAGTTTCACTCATCTCTCTTGGATTACTATTTATCTAGACAAAAAAAGGGAATAAAATCACCTTAACTCCTTCAATCCCAGCCATGTTTCAAAAGACAACCCCTTCAGTAGTGTTGGGATTGTGGCCTCCTGTGACTTCAGGCCAACAATTCCCGTGGGTGTCGAATTGGAGGAAAGGAGACTAGATTACTACCG
Source organism: Dunckerocampus dactyliophorus (assembly GCF_027744805.1). Lineage (NCBI taxonomy): Eukaryota > Metazoa > Chordata > Actinopteri > Syngnathiformes > Syngnathidae > Dunckerocampus > Dunckerocampus dactyliophorus. The sequence continues at coordinate 744,768 of NC_072828.1, forward strand.
CATAATCAAAAGTAAATATTTATTCCTGACAAACAAACCTAATATAACGGAGCACCGGGCCTAGCGTCTTTCCCTGTAGGCCTACACACAGGTTGGTCTTAATACAGGGTCAGACAGGAAGAGCACAGCTAGCTATCCCTGCCCGGTCCTGATACATTTTTAGATGCAAATGTAGGTTGATCCTCAGCCAATGGGAGAAGACAGCGCCCGTCACTGTAGATGTTGGAGAGCCAATCAGATGCCGCTGAAGGTGTGGTGTTGTAGTCCCAGAGGACCAATTAGATGTCTCTGGAGGTGTGGTGTTGTAGTCCCTGAGGACCAATCAGCAAAGTGGGGTGGCACCCGCTGATGTGAGAAGCGGGCCTTTGTTCGTTGTGAAGGTCAACCAGCTGCTGTAAGCAGGATGTTGCTGTGGTTTGAGTGCTCCCTCCTTGAGCTGCTTATCAGTTGTGAGGTATGTGTGGATGAGATCATGAGTGCAGGCCATGAGAACACTATGTGTTTTGTGTGACTACCTGTATAAAATGGATGCAAGCGGCTTAGCAGATTAATATGCATATAATAAGAACACAAATGAGATATAAAACCCTTCAGTAGCAACCATTTTAGCTTATTTTCCAAGGCACACATTATATTGTGTTGTATGGTTATATAAACATGGAACCTACCAAAAGAAACATCACACTTACGTCTTTCATCAGGAAAAAAGTTTGTTTCTACCTTTTTCCATTCTTTAGTAATCAGCAGTAGAACACAGGTACGTTTCAGGGAAATATCAGTTCCTGACTAAGAAAAAAGTAGCTTTTTTCAAGCATAACTTTCACGTTGACACAAATATTTGTTGCTTCGTGTCAGCTCAAATATGTAAACAACTATACTAACATAAACAACACTAAAAACATCAGAATAATAATTTATTTCCAAATATAACACCATCAACTATTTACAATATTCACATTTGGAACTAAACTACATGTTAAAATGTCCCTACAATGGTAACTTTCCGCACGCTACGCTCCTCCACGCTCTCCAACTTCCTCCTTCCTGTCTTCTGTGTTTCCTACCCATGGGCGCCATGATGAGCGCTGCCGAGCTCTTATCACATGCCCTTCTGCCACCTGGTGGCCCTTTTTATGGCTAAAAACTGCCCCACGGTGGTGCTGAGTTGCATCATTGCCTCTTTTTGCCTCTCGTGCAAGAAAAGGTGAAAGACCTGCAAATACGTCTGTGGTATTGAATGAGTTATTACGTTGAATCCTGCCAAGAAACTTGATTCTTGGTTTGTTCATTTAGGCCATCACTTCATCAAAATAAAATAATTGGAATATTTCAGCCAGTTCCATCCGGACTCGCCTCCAGCCTCCGCCTTTTTATCTTGTAGTGAGGACGACCTGTTGATTTATCACACTTGGTTCTTCCATCACACGTCCTGACGGGTAAGTGAGCGAGTCCCAACGAGGCTTGAGTGTCATGAGTGGTCATTTCATGGAGATTAAAACGGGGCGAGATCCATCACAGCGGCATCCCGCCCCACGCATGTGTGGAGCTCCACTATGCTCTCGCTGTGAAGCTAGCCGTGCACTGGCAGCTTGTGGGTGTTTTGCGGCGGGGCGGATGTCTCAGCAGCCCCTGCTGATCAGTGATGACACAAACTGCACAAGAATTCATGCTTTTAAGTCCACAAATACCAGAAAACTCTCCAAGGACGCCAGAAAAAGACGCTAGGTTTGTCGCTAGTCACTTTTGAGTGCATCTTGCATGAACTGCAAGCGGTAGGTAAGTTTTCCATGATGACTTTGGTGGCTTCTGATCAGGTTTTCTCACTGTGTTCACTTTGACTTGAATTGTGAAGCGTGATTGCGCACATGAATGTGTTAACATTGGAAGCTCTCTGCAGCAGCATGAGGGGGGTGTAATCCAAGGACTCAAACAGGACGGCCCTGATGGGGAGCAGGATCCACAAACGATGCAGTCAGTGCATCTGCTCAGATATGAATTGCTCCAAAAGCAGTGGCGGAGCTACGGGGTGGTCGTGCCCACGACGAGCAGGTGAGTCCAAAGATGCAAGGCAGGCAACCCCGGGTAAGATGAACGTTTTACTGTACCGGTAGTTGTTTCAGGACACGAAAATACAAACAAAGGACGATGGTGCACATGACAGTCCGAGCTGCACCGCGGATAAGAGGAGAAAACTAAAAGGCACAAAAAGGTAACAAACTACCGGTACCTGAAAGTCAGCCGACCCAATTGATGAGCAGTTGGTTTGGCAGGAGGCCAACAAAAATGGCAAAACACGAGGAGCTAATGAAGACCCAAAACAGATATCTTGGAAGACGAGGTGGCACCGCCCGACTCAGGAGAACCAGCGTCTGAGAAGAAGCAGTAGGAGGACAACCAAGAACCAAGCAATACAGAACAACCACTAAAAATACTGAAAAATAAGAAAGGGGCAAACAGGCGTCACACCAGAGCATGCCAGTCCAGGCTGGTACTGGTGGAAGGTGGCTGTGTATTCATTTAGTGCTTTTAATTTGATGTTCTACACAATACGTCATAAATGAGATGAATTAGATGGCTAGAATGTACGTATGTTTTACTGATTATCTTTCCCGGTGACTAGCTAGTTGCTGCTAATGATGTCATTGCTAGCTCTTCAGCCATGGTGCCACCGTTGACATAAGCCCCCAAATAACTGTCCTCTGCTATGCCTGCCGTTACCTAGCAGCTTGTACATGTTCCTGTTCACATGACGTCCCAGTTTGGAAAATAACGACATAAATGTGCACGTGTTTAATTTGTATAGGATAGTAATAGGCACGCGGGTCATGTGGTGTCGTTTGAATGCTTGCTGTCATCACATGGCTGTGGCTCCATTTGGAGCACAACTCATTTTTTTCTTTGACAAATAATTGATGAGCAAAGGGTGTGTGTGTGGGTGTGTGCGCACGCGCGTGTGTGTGAGGGAAGCACGGTCCATTCCCCTCGCCTGGGCACGCTACTACAGTACTATTAGACAATGTTAAGATGCAATAAAGACTGCTCAGGCTCACAGCGTGAGTTTGTTCTGGCTAATTATGCAACAGTAAGACACTGCATGTTGCGAGGTAACTAATGGACTTGTGGAAGTGGTCATGCCAATTCATTCACGTGTGCTGTCATTCCCACCAGCAGCTCCAAATGTTAGCTGCTCTTCATGATTTTGTTACCACGGCCCCAAAGATGACTGGAGTATGTTGACAGACAATTGCATTGCCTCTGCTAGCATGCGCGGACAAAAATAACCAGCGAATAATTCCATCCAAACGTGGATCATGCATCCCACGTATTGTGGCAGGATAATTGTGTTGCCATGGCAATGCAATCTGTTCTCATCACTTTGGTAGCACACATTCACATGGTGGATGCGAGCAGTTGGGCATCAAGCATGTCTTTTTTTCAAGAAAAAAATGTTATTGATGACTTTTGTAAATATTGATGTTCGCCCAAGTCAGCTGGGATAGGTTCCAGCTTACCTAAAGAGGATAAGCGGTATAAAATGGATGGCTGTATTAGAAACAACTGCATTCTGTGGGGTTCCAAATAATTATTCACACTAATAATATTATTAGTAGTAGTAGTAGTATGAATAATAATATTATCATAATTATAATATTATTCATACTAATAATATTCATCCAAAAATGAACGATTCTTTTTCTGATTATGAGTAGCAGGTGGGGAAGGGCTCCTTTAAATAAAACATGAATACTCCCCTTGGTTTGGTGTAGTTGTATTTGAACACGCATGCAGGTTACAGTGGAATACATCTCATGAATCATCCTTTCACACCTCTACGTCCAAAAGGAGGAGTAATCCCACCCCCCATCCCTTCCACATCTAGTACAGTACATATTATTCACTTCCTGCCTTCCATGACATATTATTCCATATAATAATCAGTGTAATCATAAATAATAAAAACTAGCATGACAGAACAATCATTGTGATGATCAAGACTCTTCTGCCTTGTATTTAGCAAACATCAAATGCTTGTATTGGTTTTGAATGAGCTCGTCTCGGTACATTGTTGGACTTCCTTACTCAATCATGGAATTCTGCATCCTGAAATGCTGTGGCTTTTCAGCCTTGTTCTGGCATAGAAGTGCTTTCACTTTCATTTTCCTCTAAGATCATACTTCTCCTCTTTTATCGAGAAATACTGTAGGAGGTTTTTGGCTAGCAAGTTATTGTTAACTTGATGCATTATTTTAGCCGTTTAAAAATGTACTAAATCATCACATTTGAATGTGTTATTTTAAAAAGAAAGGCTTTGTATGTTGTCATGATGAATGATCCTCAGCCATCTTTTTTGCAGTACGTTGAGTGAGTGAAGGTTGCTTTTATTTCCTAATAATTGTCCATATCTCCACAATACGTTAGATATGCTCACACCAAAGAACAGTAAAGAGTGTGGAGGCATTTTCCATCAAGAACATATTTTGCTTTGTTCAATATTGAAGTATTTCTGGCCACCTTTTGTTGTATATTTTTGATTTGAGATTTCGTCTATTATGATCCCAGAAATGTATTTTCAATGTCCACTCCGTCTATTTGTATTTGGCGGTACGTGTCTTTTCTGCTACTTCCAAATAGCATTATTTTAGTTTGACTTAAGTTCAAGGATCATCTGTTCCTGTCAAACCATGACTTTAATATGACCTTTTTATCCTTGACCTTTTTAATGAGTTCTTGTGTGCTTTCCCCACAACAAAAGGCGGTGGTATCATCCGCAAATAAGACCAACTTTAAGTCCTTTGTTACTTTACAAACGTCATTGATGTACAAATTGAACACTTGTGGTCCCAGTATGGACCCCTGGGGTACTCCACACGTGGTGTATAAACTCCCAGATGTGTATTCTCCTAGCTTGACAAATTGCTTCCTGTTTGCTAGGTAGCTTTGAGGCCAATTCAAGACTAATCCTCTGATTGCGTACCTTTCTCATGTTGTTCAAATATTGGGATGAATTGTATGGAAGGCTTTTGGAAGATCCATGAGTACTGCAACTGCACACCTTCCCTTCACCTTGGATTTTTATTAGAAATATTACAACTAGCGGTTGAAGCTCTCAAAAAGACTGTTTTCAGTTTGAATGATAAATATGAATACTGGTTGCTGGAGAGTGTTGTCAGTAGTGCGGAAAGTCAACAACTGGGCGAGACTGTCGTGAAATTAGGAATCATTTGTAGTAAACGTCAATTGGCCTCACATAAACTTGATGTTTTGTGTTGAAGGAAGAGGATATAAGAGTTTGGAACCAGATGGCAAGAAAGTATTTTTATTATTTATTTATTGAGATGATTTTTGGAGTGACAACAATGTCTTTTCATGGTCCATAAAGCATAAGAATATTGCCAGCATGCTGAGTGGGTGTGAGGGTGTCGGGCAGGGCGGGTTCCCCTGAGCAGTGAGCAGATGCATGTTGTCATAGCAATAGCGTGAGTGAGTGTGGCGGAAGACGAGGAGGAGAGGAGCAAAGTGACCACCATGCATGTTTCAGTTCATCACCAACACAGATGACTTTATTTTACTGTTGCTGCCAAGCAGCGGCTGCTTGGTCTTCATGATCTCGGTGGATTCCTGAACCTCTCCTCCTCGTCCCACACAGGCGCTGATCCCTGCTGGAGGCATCACAGACCGGCAAAAGTCCTGCTGGTGAGAAAGAAACGTGGAGCGTGTGGGCAAGACGACTCACTTCATTGTCCGCTTCTCTGCTGGAGGGAGAAAGGCAGACACGTCGCTTTCTCACTTCAGGTGTGTGGACGCTTTTCAACGTGGTCACATGACCTGCTGGCTTCTTCTGGAATGACCTTTCATCCTTGCTTTGCAGCTTCTTCAGGAACCACCGAAGAACTCCATCAGACTCATCATAGCAGCTTGAAGACAACCAAGGGTATCTAACCATCCATCTACCTATTAATCATCTACCATAGCATCTATCCATCGACCTATTAATCATCTACCATAGCATCTATCCATCATCTACCTATTAATCATCTACCATAGCATCTATCCATCATCTACCTATTAATCATCTACCATAGCATCTATCCATCATCTACCTATTAATCATCTACCATAGCATCTATCCATCATCTACCTATTAATCATCTACCATAGCATCTATCCATCATCTACCTATTAATCATCTACCATAGCATCTATCCATCTACCTATTAATCATCTACCATAGCATCTATCCATCATCTACCTATTAATCATCTACCATAGCATCTATCCATCATCTACCTATTAATCATCTACCATAGCATCTATCCATCTACCTATTAATCATCTACCATAGCATCTATCCATCTACCTATTAATCATCTACCATAGCATCTATCCATCATCTACCTATTAATCATCTACCATAGCATCTATCCATCTACCTATTAATCATCTACCATAGCATCTATCCATCTACCTATTAATCATCTACCATAGCATCTATCCATCTACCTATTAATCATCTACCATAGCATCTATCCATCTACCTATTAAACATCTACCATAGCATCTATCCATCGACCTATTAAACATCTACCATAGCATCTATCCATCGACCTATTAATCATCTACCGTAGCATCCATCCATCGACCTATTAAACATCTACCATAGCATCTATCCATCATCTACCTATTAATCATCTACCATAGCATCTATCCATCATCTACCTATTAAACATCTACCATAGCATCTATCCATCATCTACCTATTAATCATCTACCGTAGCATCTATCCATCGACCTATTAAACATCTACCATAGCATCTATCCATCACCTACCTATTAAACATCTACCATAGCATCTATCCATCTATCTATTAATCATCTACCATAGCATCTATCCATCATCTACCTATTAATCATCTACCATAGCATCCATCCATCATCTACCTATTAATCATCTACCATAGCATCTATCCATCATCTACCTATTAATCATCTACCATAGCATCTATCCATCCATAAAAAGTACACCAGTAGTACTTCATCAGGTTAGTAAGTTGTATGTGATACATGTATTATGTTGGATAAGAGTTACAATATAAAAAGTGTCTTTGAGAGACAAAAGCAGCTCATGAGCATTAAATGTACACACACACTCAACAATGCTGTGTTCTGGTAGGTCTGATGGTGTTTCAAGTTTGAAGACACACACTCCTGATCAACATCTTAAGACCAGTTGAAAAATTACTAGAATGATCATTTTGCACATTTGGATCTTAATGAGGTCTTAAGTAGAGCTGCAATATGCAAAAACAAGAAGGGGGGGTTGAGACAAAAAATGTTAAAGCTAAGAAGCTTTCTCTTTTCCAACGTGGTGGGATTGTGGAGCTGCAGAAGCAAGCATGGCTGCTGAGGTTGGGGTCAGGAAATCAGTCATTCTACATTTGTGGAAAGATCCTGAGCATTATGGAACAAAAAAGTCACACCTGCGTTGAATCGGAGGATCCCATGGCTGTCCATCAAGACACAGGGCGGTCTTCCACCCACATGAAGGCCTCACTGGTGCCGACTGCAGCGCAATAACCATCAGACGCCATCGGAGGGAAAAGGGTGGTTTCCAACGTTACTGGCATGAGAAGGAGATCCCACCTGAGATGTTTTCTACCCAGCACAGTGGAGGGGGGTCCATCATGGTCTGGGGTGCTTTTTCATTCAGTGGAACACTGGAGCTTCAGGTGGTGCGGGGTCGTCAAACAGATACGGCGGGCATGCCTCATGACCGAGGGCCCTGGTCTGTGTGGTACCAGCTGGGTTCTTCAACAGGACAACGCTGCAGTTCACAATGCTGGCTTGACCAAGGACTTCTTCAGGGGGAATAACATCACTCTTTTGGAGCATCCTGCATGTTAAATCCCATAGAGAACATTTGGGATGGATGGCAAGGGAAGCTTCTAAAAATGGCCATCACTTCCAGACAGTTGATGGCCTTGGTGAAGCCATCTTCATCACTTGGAGCAATGTTCCCACTAGCCTCCTGGAAACACTGGCATCAAGCATGCCCAAAGCCATCTATGAAGTGATGAACAAGAACGGTACTGAGTCCTACTGACAACACTTTTTCTTCTGCTTCGGAGAGTTTTTGGTTCTTTTTTGAGCGATGGTCTTAAACTTTTGATCAGCTGATAAACAGCCTATTTCAGTTGAATTGTTGTTTTCAATAAATGACTTTTTCAGAATGTTTTGTCTCACCCCCCCTTCTTGTTTTGCATATTGTAGCTCTACTTAAAACCTCATGAAGATCCAAATGTGCAACATGATCATTCTAGACATTTTTCAACTGCTCTTAAGATGTTGATCAGGAGTGTATTTTGGAAATTGATGTGAATGACTTGATGTGAGGAACTGCAGGCAGCTTTCATTTTGACATTTCAGTTGATTTTGGACTGCATTATTTGTGTGTGTGTGTGTGTGTGTGTGTGTGACCTTCTCAGACTATATGTGAGGCCTTTTCATGTACGTCTGCTCATGAGGACGACCAATGCAGCATTCAACATCATTGGATCTCTCTCTCTCACTCACTCACTCACTCACTCACTCACTCACTCACTCACTCACACACTGCAGTCTTCACACAGCATAGAAGAGATTGCTGTTTTCACATCAACCATGAGTGGTGAGTTTTGGGCTTTTCCTGGTGTGCTGCAATAGTGTGTGTTGTCTGATAGTGTGTACTTGTATGCTAAATGCTAACGTAAGAAGGTATGTGGTGTGTGTGAGTGTGTTTTCACATCGTCGTCCTACGTCATCTTCTATTGAGGTGTGAAATGCGACACAGCCTTCCTCCAGCAGCGCGAGCACAATGTACGTTAAACGTCTTTATATTCCACTTATACGTTAAACGTCTTTATATTCCACTTGTACGTGAAACACCTTTATATTCCACTTATATGTTAAACACCTTTATATTCCACTTGTACGTGAAACACCTATAAGTGGGGGATGAGAGGGGGACAAAAAAAAAGAGAGACAAGGACAACAGCAGCAACAACAACAATTGTGATAGAACAACAGAAACATGCAGGACAACATCAGCAAATAAATGTCTGTGACAACTATAAAGACGAACAAGGATCAAGGACAAATCAATATCAACAACCACAATGACAAAGCTGTCAATGACAATCAGACATAATAGTAGTAATGAAATGATGAACTATGACAGTGATCACAATGACAATACTGCATTGAAACAGTCACACATAATAGCAGTAATGAAATGATGAACTATGATAGTGATCACAATGACAATACTGCATTGAAAGTCACACATAATAGTAGTAATGAAATGATGAACTATGATAGTGATCACAATGATAATACTGCATTGAAACAGTCACACATAATAGTAGTAATGAAATGATTATCTATGATAGTGAACAGAATGATAATTACTGTAATGCACATCATTGTAAAAAAAAACTATAGTCATACTGCTGATATCACCGTCGCTGTAATAAAACCAACAACAAAATAACACCCTGGTTAACTCAGTGAGTAATGTGGGGAAGTACGTATGTACTGTGAGTGTGCATATGTACAGGTATCTCTGTATGTGGGGAAGACTTCATATATATATAAAGGTGCAGGAATGTGTGGGCGTGTAATTGTCACTGAGAATGCATGAAAGGAAAGGGGCCGCCCTCCACCTCCCAGAGAGCTCCGGCCCAAATAGCCAAGCCCCCGCTGCCAGAAGGCCACCAGGCCCACAGGGGCAGGCAGCACAAAGGGCCAAGGGCCCCCAAGAGCCAGCCCAGAGAGCCCCCCCACCCCCCGGGAAGACCAGCAAGGGGCCAAACAGAGATAATCCCAGCCAAGGACAGGGCGCCGGCGGGCCGGAGGACTGCCAACCCCTGAGACCAGCGAGAGATCACACCCCACAAAGGCAGACGGGCAGCGGGGGCCACAAACCGGCAGGCCCAGAGACGCCTCCACAACCGGAAAGAAGCTCGCCCGCGCCGGAAGCGCCAAATCCCGCCCACCGCCACCCCCACCCCCACCCCCAGGGAGCGGAGCCAGGCCCGCCCCGGGCCAATCCCCGCCTGACCCCCGACACAGGGCCGCCCCGCCAAGGGATGCAGGAGGCACACCCTCCACCCACCCGGCGGAGGCACGGGCGGCAGAGATGTATCACCCAGCACCCGACCCCACGGAGCAAACCCCTGTATGTAGCTATTGTCTTTATCTGATGGTAACGCTATGTTCTACTGTGTGTAGGCGATGGACAGCAAGCATTCAGTATAAGATAGACTTTAGTCTTGGAGGTCATACGTTTATCCTCTGGGGCGGGTATGAGCTTGTAAAGAGTATTTGATGCTTTCTCAGGGACTAAAAGAACAGCAGATAAGCCTGTATTTGTGTTTGTAGAGGAAGCGTTGTAGCCTACCAACCACCGAGCAAGCTGCTGCGACAGCTGTACCACACAGAACCGTAAGGTTATCACATGTTTAATACCGTTGTGGCAGCTTATTGAAAGCACGACGCATCACAGGAGTCATTCAGAGTCACGTGACTGATGTCAAGTCAGAAAGAGTTGGCATCCGGCGACTGGAAAGGGAATTCAAGGTGACTGTTTTGTTCTGGAACAATGGCTGCCATACACATGCACTTTTCATATGATGATGTTTTCAACAAAATGTCGGCCAAAATTCTGCCTCTCGGTTATCATACGATATTGTCCATTTGCCCTCTTAACTGTATCGTTCCACGGAATCATGCGCCACGTGAATCGTTGCTGACTCGCTGTTAGGAAGGAAAAGCACGTGACCCCTGCATGTGCATCCAGCATGTATCGAATGCTGGCTGAAGATGGTGGTTAGCGTTTACGTTGCGTGTCACATGGTGTTCCTATGGACATGAAAGATGGCGCCCTCCGTGGCAGATGTCTCTGTCTCACTCTCCCGTGTTTTTCTATTTTTTGCTATTTTATTGTTCATTTTGGACATTCAACACCCTCACGCAGTACATTACAACAGAGAGACACTTTTGAACATCGGCAGGGTTCACCATGAACTCTCATTTAGCCTCTCAGACTTTGCCTTTCTTCTGCGCCGAGAGAACGCAGCAGCCTGCGAGCCCGGTGAGCTGAATACCCGGCGAGCAAAGCATCCGAGGCGTAAACGAGGCAAGCGGACCGGCCTGCATGCTAGGCTAAAAGCTAGAGCGACTAGGCCACCGCTACCAAGCCTGCTGCTAGCCAACGTCCGCTCTCTTGAAAACAAGATGGACGAACTAAGAGCAAGGATTATAGCTCAACGTGAGATCAGGGAATGCTGTGTCCTCACCTTCACAGAAACCTGGCTGACGGAGGATATACCGGACTCGGCGATCCAGTTGGAAACATTTGCTGCTTACCGGGGAGATCGGACTTTAGCGTCTGGTAAACACAGAGGTGGCGGCGTCTGTGTTTACGTAAACAAACGGTGGTGCACAGACGTACAGACGATGGAAAAGCACTGCTCGCAGGACATTGAGCTGCTGATGGTGAAATGCAGACCTTTTTATTTGCCTCGTGAGTTTACAACAATTTCTCAAATTGCTGCCACTTTCTTGGCCCCATGGCAGGTTGTCTCATGCAATATTGGTGGTCATGTGATGCAAGTGTACCTAATGAAGTGTCCATTGTGTCCATCTCCATCCATCATGTCCTCCAGCCCCAGCCTCCCCCGAGACCTCCCTCCTGGACCAGGTTCTGGAGCTGATCATGAACGAGAAGCCGCCGTCCACCTGCACCAGTCTTTTCCTTAACGAGGACGCAGACAAACCCCCAGCGGCCGAGCAGGGAGACCTGAGGAGGAGGGTGCGTGCCGCCATGGAGAGGAGCGCTGGTGGCGTGAAGGAGAGGATGCTGTCCATCAACAAAGACGCCGTCAGAGGTTTCCTCAAAAGAAACCTCTTTGTTCTGTTGACGGTTGCTGCTGTGCTTCTGGGTCAGTGCACGTCTTCTTTTTCTTCCTCCTTCTTTTTAGCATTTATAACTCCTTTTGGGTGTGCTGCTTTCTTCAGGCATCATTGTGGGCTTTGCTCTACGCTCACACAACTTGTCCCTGAGACAGGTCAAGTACTTTGCCTTTCCTGGAGAGCTGCTGATGAGGATGCTTCAGATGCTGGTGATGCCTCTCATCGTCTCCAGTCTGGTCACAGGTGCACTTTGAACCCACGTAGCAGGCCTCAGGTGGCTCATTAGGGTCAGACCACACCAGGATGACGTGACTTGCGTTTGAGTGATACCACAGTCAGCGGAGGGCATCCAGGATGAAGTGAATGATTTGCGTGTTGCTGTCGCTGTCAGCATGTGATATGTGCTGTACAAGTAAAGAGTACCATATGTATTCTTTACTTGCGTATCTTGCTTGCTGCTGTAACAAGTGAATTTCCCCGCTGTGGGATTAATAAAGTACAAATACAAAGTGTAAAGAAAGCTTAAAAACAGACTCAAACATCTCAGCTACCCGTGATAGGTTGGATCTTTCATATTATTAAAACAGGAGTTCAGAACTGTTAACTCAAGACATGAGCTAACTAAGCTACCTTGGTATGGTGTTGAAAATGGATCCTCCACTGATTAGTTGAAGGCCTCTTGTGTCCCAGGAATGTCCTCCTTGGACAGCAAAGCGTCGGGTAAGATGGGCGTGCGTGCGGTGGTCTACTACATGGTGACCACCCTGATCGCCGTCTTCATTGGTATCGTGGTGGTGATCATCATCAAGCCCGGGAAAGGCAGCAGGGACGGTCCCATGGCCAAGAGTGGAAACGTAGAAGCCATCCAGGCTTTGGATGCTTTCCTGGATCTCATCAGGTAATCACGTACGCCCGTGGGATCGTCTCCAAAAGAAATACATTTGTTATTTCCTTCACAGGAACATGTTTCCACCCAATCTTGTTGAAGCTTGTTTCAAACAGGTGAGACCGTATCACGTACTTCACTTCATACTGTAGATCCCTGCTTTGCACGGGGGGGGTTGCTTCCGGGACCACCAGCAAATGGCAAAAGTGGAGTCATTGATACGCCCAGGAAATGTCTACTTTTGACACCAGGAACTTAGCAAGGCTACCAGGATGTTACCAGAGCTACCAAGATGTTAGCAAGACTACCAAGAATTTAGCAGGGCTACCAAGACGTTAGCAAGGCTACCAAGAATTTAGAAAGGCTACCAAGAAGTTAGCAGGGCTACCAAGACATTAGCAAGGCTACCAAGAATTTAGAAAGACTACCAAGAATTTAGCAGGGCTACCAAGACATTAGCAAGGCTACCAAGATGTTAGCAGAGCTACCAAGATGTTAGCAAGTCTACCAAGATGTTAGCAAGGCACAAAATAAACTGTAAAAAAAAAAAAAAAAGTTTGCTCTATAATAATATTATGTATCAAGTCTTCAAGGACGGATATCCCTCAGATCGGCACCCCTGGTAGCCTGGCTAACTTGCTTGAAACCTGGCTAACTTTCTGGTAGCCTTGTTAACATCTTGGTAGCCTGGCTAACTTTCTGGTAGACTCCCTGGTAGCCTTGTTAACTTCTTGCTCACCTTACTAGCATCCTGGTAGCCTGGATAACTTCCTAGTAGTCTGGCAATCCCACTGAACTCTATAACTGGAATGGCCCCGATCGCTTGCTGCGCATTGGAGGCTTGAAGCCACCGGAAGTATAGAAGTCGCCATGTTGTTTCACCCAAAACAAGAAAGCCTAACAACTAAGAAGAGTTGGAGATGCCGTCTTGTGCTGCTATTAATTGTACAAATCGTGATACTCGTGAAAATCGCGAGAAGGGACTTACATTTCACAGGTAGGTAAATGCTTATAAATAATAAAAATAGATACTTTAAATCTGCAAGCATCTTTTCATCTAAGTAGTTGTAAATGAGCCCTTATTCTCCTCTAGATTTCCACACTGCAATGTTCAACTTCTAAAGCAATGGGTAGTAAATATGCGGAGAGACAGGTGGATTCCTGCAGCCAGATCGCAACTCTGTTCAAGTCATTTCACCGAGGAGAACTTGGACAGGACCGGCCAGACTGTTAGATTAGGACAAAATGCAGTTCCAACAATATTTGACTTTCCTGATCATCTTCTAAAGGTATGCTAGCATTTAACTTTGATACTACGTAGATCCTTATCGTAACAAATACCTTGTGAACACTGAAATTTACTTGTTATGCATTGTAATTTCACACCATAGAGGTAGGAAAAAACTTCAACTGGAGGGAAATTTTGAGATTTGGGTCTAGTAAATTTCCTCTGTTTCAATGGAATTTTTTGTTAATTCGTGTTAATTTTTATACCGAACCATAATAAATGTAGTGAATGAAGATACATGTATGTGTATGCGTGTGTGCTTTTTGGGTGAAGCAAGATGGCCGACCAATGGCTTCATGCGGTCAGCAGGGACGCCCCTCCCAGTAGTATAGAGTTCAGTGGGCTAACTTCCCGGTAGACTCCCTCGTAGCCTGGCTAACTTCCTGGTAGCCATGCTAACTTCCTCGTAACCTGGCTAACACCCTGGTAGCCATGCTAACGTCATGGTAGCTTTGCTAACATCCTGGTAGCCATGCTAATATTGTGGTGGTCTAACTTCCGGGTAGACTTCCTGGTAGTCTGGCTAACTTGCGTTTTGTTGTGTGACCTTGCAGCATGTCTGTCATGCAGTAGTTTTTGGGGTGTGTGAGTGTGTTTTTAGCATTTGCATGTGTTCTATGGACGTCAGTGTGCAGCCAACATCCAATTGACACTGAAATCAGATGCTAACTTCATGATGTTGAGTAATTACTGCTTGCATGCTGCGTTTCAGTACAAAACCCTGTACACCAAAGTTGTGCACACCAGGAACGTGACAGCGAGCGTGAACCTCACAGACGATGTGCTCAATGCAACAGATGCCAACGTGGTGCTTCACACCATGCAGGTGAGGCCCCGTGACCTATTCACCTCACCTTTGTGTTGCATAAGCATGTGACCCTCCTCACCACAGGACACGGTGGAGGAGACGGTGCCTGCTGGGGGCTCCTCTAGCGGCGTCAACGCTCTGGGCCTGGTCTTCTTCTCCCTGTGCTTTGGTCTGGTCATCGGCAACATGAAGAAACAGGGTCAGGCTCTCAGGGACTTCTTTGACTGCCTCAATGAAGCCATCATGAGGCTGGTGGCCATCATCATCTGGTTGGTGAAGACTCCACACTGCTTCTTACTCACTTCTCATTTGGATGACCTTTAGAGTAGTCTGTGTACATCGCGACTGCTGTTGTGGCAACACATCTCAGAGTGAAGATGTCCGGGCTGTGAACATTTAGTGTTTTCTTCCACTGCCTTCATCATCTTGGACATGGGATTGAGTAGAGCTGCCGTCAGTGCCGGCAGCACTCGTGCTCGTTACCCCCCCCCCCCCCCAACACAATTCTGTTACATCTCACACGCTGGCAGCGATTGAGATAATAATGGCTGTGTGTTGATAGTACGTCTGTACTGCGATACGAGTTGTACACGACTACTCCCAAGGCATGGCAAAACAGGAAGGTGGTGTCTGTGCTGATCTCGCTGCCACATGGTGTCTTACGTAACAGTCGTGTTTTCAATGAAGCTTGAATGTTCGTACGCCCTTTCATTTGTCATTTGTGTGCATTACATGCATTTAGAATTCTATCATGCATGTAGAAATTGTAACACGTCTTTTGTGTTAACATTTCGGAGAGTCGTGTTTCCTTGTGGTGGCAAGCTAATAGGATGCTAACGAGGACGTTTGGTGATTAAAAACATGAAAAGAACACATGCAGTGTATTAATAACACGACAACACGTGCGCCATAATGTACGCTAAGCGAAGAACGTACGCAAACTGAGGCAAAAGTCTGTTGTAAATGATCACCTGACAACCATGCTAACCAGAGCGTATGCTAACTGGGGTTCCACTGTTTTTGTATGATGTCATGTGATTTACTGTCCAGCATGTGACATGTACGTATACATGCTACAGGTACGCCCCAGTGGGCATCCTCTTCCTGATTGCGGGGAAGATAGTGGAGATGAAGGACCTGGCAGAGGTGGGCGGCCAGCTGGGGATGTACACCGTGTCGGTCATTGTGGGTCTCCTCATCCACGGTCTCTTCGTCCTGCCGCTGCTCTACTTCCTGGCAACCAGGAAGAATCCCTACAGCTTCATCGGCGGTTTGCTGCAGGCTCTCATCACGGCTCTGGGAACGTCCTCCAGGTGTCAGATGTTGTTACTTAAAAGCATCTACTCGCCAGCCACAACATTAGGTACACCTATTCCGCCTTGTAGGATCCAATGCAGTCCATCCCCGCTTTTCAACGGTATTGGAACAGAATGAATGGGAGTCACGGTGGAACATATGCCTGGTCGTCAGGCTAGCGCTAGCGCAGCCATCACCAAATAGCCGACCGTGGTCCAGATGCAGACCCAGTGATGTGGACCCAGTTTACAGACCTGTGACCCATTCAAGTGAATGGGAAATATGATGTGAACATATTATCGTGCTGGCGGACCGATCGCTCGTGCTCGTACGGTTACGTGACCGCAAACACGGCGACATCACTCAAAATGAGCCCATGAAATAGTTTGTTTGCTTGCAGAGCAAACGAATGAGAGAACCACGACTCGCTCAAACGTAAGAAAAGTTGCTGGAGGAAAGCAAACATTTCAAAGTAAGAGTGCTGTGCCTTCATTCTTCCACAAACCAGTGCCAAAGCGCTGCCGCTCGTAGCGCCGCTCAAAAGTTCAAATGCGGCGTGAGATTACCTGACAAAACACATCAGTGGAGGGGAAGATCCACCCAATCACGTAGCTGAGATCCCAGCATGAAACATCTGTGGGAGTCATAACATGTAACAATACTCATAACAATGAGTACTACTAAGGATTATGTGGATATCGGAGCAAAATAAAACATCTTTCACTGACGGGAGACTCGTGAACGAGTGCTTCTGCTGCAGAGATCTTCCCGAGGGCAGATACTGAACAGGTGGTTCAAGGGGTGCATTGGGTCCTGCACAACGCTAGAAGCTGCTGGGTGGAAAATGACTCCCAGCCCACCTGTGACGGTCCAGTCCGCTTGCCAGACTGTTTCACCATCTGACTGCGGGCGGACACACAGTACTGTACTACAGTATTATTTTATGCAGACATATTTCCAAACCACACTGCTTTAACTTTTGGTTGACAAGAGGAGCTTTTGCGTACATTGGCGAGTACCTTTGGTCAGCTCGGCATTACCTGTCCTTTGATGACGTGTAGGTGGGATACAAGCGACCTGGCTGTCCGTACTGCAGTACACACCGCATTTATGTCCACGTACCAATGAGGCCTGAGTCGCCATCGTGCTGTTCACACCGCCATGGAAATAGCATGTACACGTCACATATGAGCACAAGAATGGGAATGAAGCTGCAGTGTGGACATGTTGGAGCTCTGTTCCAAATGGTGCTCCACATTCAAGGTTTTGGAGCGGCCACCGCGTAGAACATTCTAGAATAGAATAGAATAATACAGACACCTGCGACCTCACCTCTAGTAAGAGAACTACTACGTCAAACGTGATAAGAACTCATTTCAAGTTGTGTTTGGCCCTCAGCTCTGCTACCCTGCCCATCACCTTCCGCTGCCTGGAGGAGAACAACCGCGTAGACAAACGTGTGACGCGCTTCGTTCTTCCTGTGGGCGCCACCATCAACATGGATGGCACCGCCCTCTACGAAGCCGTGGCGGCCATCTTTATTGCCCAAGTAAATGATTTGGAGCTGAACTTTGGCCAGATTCTCACCATCAGGTAACGCTTTAAGTGACTTAAAGCTCCTGCATTATTGTGATATTATTCCATTTCCACAGTTGCGAGTAACTCTCAGACGTGTGGGAAGCAGTGTAACCTTCATGCTACACTTGCTACATGCTACAGTGCCTTTACGAAGCCCTGTTGTGTGTGTCCGACTAGCACTATTGTGTACTTTTTACACACTACACATATACTTGTCCAGCGTAATATATACTACATATCAGGAGTGGGACCGTAGGACATTAGCAACAGTACCATAGCTATGCTATGCTATGCTAATGCTAAGAGTACATGAGAGTACATTTTAACAGCTAGGTCATGCTAGCTTATGTTAAATTATGAATTGTTATTAATATAATAATCAGTATAATAATAACAAAATAATAATAAATAGAAACAAGCATAACAAAACGATGATTATAATAATCAGTATAACAATAATAAATAGAGACAGACGTAATAAAGCAAGTTTAAGACTCTTCTGCCTTGTATTTAGCAAACATCAACTGCTTGTATTGGTTTTGAATTCGCTCATTTCGGTACATTGTTGGAGTTCCTTACTCAATCTGTTCCATCATTCAATTCCACCCACTGAAATGCTGTGGCTTTTTAGTGTTGTTCTGGCATAGAAGTGCTTCCAGTTTAGTTAAGATCGTGTTTCTGCTCGTTCATAGAGAAATACTGTAGGAGGTTTTTGGCTAACAAGTTATTGTTAACTTGATGCATTATTTTAGCAGTTTAAAAATTTACAAAATCAGCACATTTTAATATTTGTGATTTAAAAAATAAAGGATGTCATGATGAATGATCCTCAGCCATCTTTTTTGCAGTACGTTGAGTGAGTGAAGGTTGCTTTTATTTCCTAATAATTGCCCATATCTCCACAATACGTTAGATATGCTCACACCAAAGAACAGTAAAGAGTGTGGAGGCATTTTCCATCAAGAACATATTTTGCTTTGTTCAATATTGAAGTATTTCTGGCCACCTTTTGTTGTATATTTTTGATTTGAGATTTCGTCTATTATGATCCCAGAAATGTATTTTCAATGTCCACTCCGTCTATTTGTATTTGGTGGTACGTGTCTTTTCTGCTACTTCCAAATAGCATCATTTTAGTTTGACTTAAGTTCAAGGATCATCTGTTCCTGTCAAACCATGACTTTAATATGACCTTTTTATCCTTGACCTTTTTAATGAGTTCTTGTGTGCTTTCCCCACAACAAAAGGCAGTGGTATCATCCGCAAATAAGACCAACTTTAAGTCCTTTGTTACTTTACAAACGTCATTGATGTACAAAGTGAACACTTGTGGTCCCAGTATGGACCCCTGGGGTACTCCACACGTGGTGTATAAACGCCCAGATGTGTATTCTACTAGCTTGACAAATTGCTTCCTGTTTGCTAGGTAGCTTTGAAGCCAATTCAAGACTAATCCTCTGATTGCGTACCTTTCTCATGTTGTTCAAATATTGGGATGAATTGTATGGAAGGCTTTTGGAAGATCCATGAGTACTGCAACTGCACACCTTCTGTGGTCTACAGCATGAGTCATTTCCTCCGTGATTTCCATCAGTGCCATAGAAGTTGAAATGTTAGCTCTGTTAGGGGTCGGGGATGAGATCCTGCCCCAGATGGAGTTTAAGTACCTCGGGGTCTTGTTCACGAGTGATGGAAGGATGGAACATGAGATCAACAGGCGGATTGGTGCTGTGTCTGCAGTCATGTGGACTCTGCATCGGCCCGTTGTGGTGAAGAGGGAGCTGAGCCAAAAGGGAACATTCTCAATTTAGCGGTGGATCTACGTTCCTACCCTCAACTATGGTCATCAGCTTTGGGTAGTGACCGAAAGGAGGGCACAAGAGGGTACAAGCGGCCCAAATGAATTTTCTCCATAGGGTGGCTTATCACCCTTAGAGATAAGGTGAGAAGGACTGTCATCCAGAAGAAACGTGGAGTAGAACCGCTGTTCCTCCGCATTAAGAGGAGCCAGATGAGGTGTCTTGGGCATCTGGTCAGGATGCCTCCTGGACGCCTCCCTGGGGAGGTGTTCAGGGCATATTTGACCGGTAGGAGGCCTTGGGGAAGACCCAGGACCTGTTGGAGAGACTATGTCTCTCAACAGGCCTGGGAATGCTCTGGGATCTGCTGGGAGGAGCTGAACGACGTAGCTTCCCTGCTTAGACTGCTGCCCTCGCAACACCGACCTCGGATAAGCGGAAGAAGATGGATGGATGGATGGATGGATGGATGGATGGATGGATGGATACTTTGATAACAATTTACCAGACACACGAAGTGAATCAGTATCTGATCCATATTATCCATCCCAGCCTGAATTTGACTCAGTATCGAATCGGAAATGAAATGAGTGGTATCGCACATCGCTATTTGACCAAGCAGTGGTCTGTGAAGGGGTGGGCGTACACAGCGGGATGGCTGGGGGTGGGGTCTTGTCCAAGAGGAGGGAGGTTGTCATGGAAAGACACAACTTCACCTTCTTGTCTCAAAGTAGAGCCAAAAAGATGATGGGTTCTTATCACATGAACATGTTCCTCTTAGAAGGTGGATTTTTATGGCCGAAACACCCTTTTTAACAAAGCTCTCCTCCCCTCCCACTGCCCACTCAGTATCACGGCAACCGCCGCCAGCATCGGAGCAGCAGGCATCCCTCAGGCTGGCCTGGTTACCATGGTGATAGTATTGACATCGGTGGGACTGCCCACAGAGGACATCACGCTCATCATCGCAGTGGATTGGTTCCTGTGAGTTTGGGGGTCGGTCTGCGGGCTTTGTTGTGATGCTTGAAAAAGGCTGCTCATGCTCGGAGTCGGCGTGTCTTTCTACGCTGCGGTTGTGTGATCGTGTGTGTGGTCACCCCAGGGACCGCCTGCGGACCACCACCAACGTGCTGGGCGACTCACTCGGGGCGGGCATCTTGGAGCACCTCTCTCGAGCAGAGTTGCGGAGTCACGACGACGGGGTGCGCAACTGTGTCCTGGAAGAGAAGGAGAAGCCCTACCAGCTAATCTGCCAGGACGTGCGCAACCACAGCAGTGAGAGCACCATGTGACCATGTGACCATGTGACCACTGAAAGACGCATCCCATTGGTTGCTGTCGTCCACATCAGAAGGGAGAAGCGGCGGTCAGACAAAGGAAATGACTCCAAAACTTAGAGAGTGTTCGAGCCACTTTGATGATTTGGTTCTTTTTAAGACAGCAAAAAATTAGCAAATCAAAAAGCAAAAAATCCAAATTGCCCAACACTCAAAGACGTGCCGTACAGTACTCGCTGGCCCAGCTGCTGATGCTTCTTCTCCTGACATTCTTGCCTTTTTCCTGTTAGATTTGAAAGCGTTTTTCTTCCATCTTTATTCTTGTAAACTTCTGAGTTTCTTTCCTTGTAAAATTTGTATTTGTTTTCTCGTAAATTTTAGATGTTTTTCTCGTGATGTTACGACGTTATTCTTGTGAAGCTCTGACTTTTTTCCCTGTAAAATTCGGATTATTATTTTAAATCCATATTATTCTGTTTTCTCATCAAATTACTCCTATTTCATTGTCATATTGCAACATTATTATTCTAAAATGTGGTATTTCCTCCTTTCAAATGACAATACTGCAACTTTTTTTGTTAAGATTGGGACTTTTTTCTTGGAAATGGCATATTTTTTCTTTCTTTATCATTTTTTCTCATAAAAAGTCGTTTTCTCGTAAAAACAGATTGTTTTTTTCTCGTGAAATGACAACGTCATTCGCATAATACAAGTTATTCATGCACAAGTGACTGTTTTGTGACGCTGCAGTGCTGCTGTTGATTGTTCCAACATCGGACTCGCATGAAGGGATTTTCCAACCGAATGACAACTCTGTTCTATGAAAAAGTCAAGAAGTGAGCGGCCAACAATGCTTGGAGCCGCTTGAGCCAGTTAGCTGCAGTGGTGCTGTTAAAACAAGCTGGACACGGCAACCACACACAGTTAGGGCTGCAACTCGTTATTTTAATAACCGATTCATCAGGCACTTTATTATTTTTGCAATTCATTGATGAATCAGATTTAAAAACAAACAAAGAAAACATTTTCATTTCCCGCCTCGATTCAGAAACAGCTTGCACACACAAATACAATCACGATCATGTTCTTAGTGCGGTGTCGTTTCAATGAACGGAGTAACGGCTCAGGCATACGTGAATGAATGAAAATGAAGCAAACATCAGAAAAGAGGCAAACACGCCCGTCACTGCTTTCCAGAGTCAAAGCTGAGACGTGTGAAAATCTAAAACACCAACATAACAGGTCTGCTTCCGTGGACGACGATTCACATTTGAGAGGCTGAAACGAGAGGATATTTACATATTTCTGTCAAAAAACATTCATGGGTGACCCAAATAGTTGTGGAAGAAGTGGGTCATGGATCAACCATCGACACACTGGAGGTGAACTCACCCGACTGTTCAACACCAGACTTTTCTTTTCATTTGATGTTCTCCTCTTTGGCTCCTTGTGGATGGAACATTTCAATGTCGATACACACTTGACTGTTTTCCTTACAGTATGAGTCAAGGTAAACAATATGTATTCATTTTTATCAAGACAAATTGTTACAAATGAATGTTTGTTGTTGTGCTGGATGCTGAATAATCCTGAACGTGAACACGTAAGGTAGTTTGACTTCATGCGGTTGAAGTAAAAGTGGTTGTTTTGATGGATGGAGTGAAATAATATTGTATTGTATGTACTTTATTAATCCCACAGCAGGGAAATTCACCTGTTACAGCAGCAAGCAAGATACACAAGTAAAGAATGCATAGTGACAGAGTGAATACAAAATGGTTCAGGTGTTGTAGAGCCTGACAGCGGTCGGTATGAAGGACCTGCGGAACCTCTCCTTCTTACACCGTGGGTGTAACAGTCTGCTGCTGAAGGAGCTGCTAAGGGAACCCACAGTGTCATGTAGCGGGTGAGAGGTGTTGTCCATGATGGATGTCAGCTTAGCCAACATCCTCTCATAAACGGCTCAGGAAGCTCATCATCGTGTGTGTGGCTCCCCCTGGTGGCCGAAATTCTTCTACACGTACTCCTGCCCTACAAAGTGGGAAATACCTCTTTAAATCAACTTTTTAGAAGAATCAGGTTCTTAAATGCAGCATATGCTAATGCTAGCGTATGGAATGTTTCTTACATTTTTACAAATCTATTCACTACAAGTGCGGCAACATGCTTCACTTTGGCTTGTTGAATGAAGTCAAATAGTCTCATTTGTTTGTGCAGTTAAAATTAACGTTTGTTCTGCTTTCGTTTTCGAGATATTACACATTTTTTAAAGGTCAACCAAAGTTCACTCAGCCCCCCATTTGCTCCAAATGAAACCAAAATAGTCCCATTCTTTTGTGCTGCGTTTGTGCTGTTTTGTGCAGTTAAAATGAATGTTTGTGCTGCATTCTTATGGGTAGTAGCTTTTTAACGCTGCTACAGAGTACACAACACGTACAGGAAGTACGACCACACGCCCCGTGTGTTTACCTGCGTGACTGTTTTGTTATTTTCCATTTTAATTCTCAGTTCTTGTTGTTAGGCTCTTATTTTGGTAGTTCTTCCTCTTTTGCTCTGCTCTGTGTTTGCCTGCCTGGATTTTCTTACCTGCTGCTAATTTTAGTTCCTTCTATTTAGTTCACTTGCATCTGTTGGGTTGGCACTGTGCCAGCTATTACTTAAAATAAACATTTGACCTGCACCCGAGTCCTGCTGTCTGCATGTCGGGGTCGCCGCCACAGCACCACCATGCCTCTTTCATTGCGCGGCATCACAGCCAACCACACCACGGGACACTTTTAGCTGCTAAACTCGATCCATCTTTGTATTCTCACAGCAAAATGCCAAAGCTCCTCACCAACAGAGCTAAGAGTTCTCGGCTAACGTAGGCTAATAGCATTCCTCCCATTGAGGCTTATTGCTACAATGGCAGATTACTATCACTGCTCTGCTCCACCAAAGGACTAAACAGACCATTCCTTCCCCACGCCATGCGGCTTTTCAACACAACAGAGGGGAAGCGATAAAAACACACACAGGACTGGACTTGGTAGCTGAGCATGCATCCACTCCTGATTTATTGATTCTTATTGTTCTTAGCTGCCATCTTTGTACAAATGATGTTTTTGTGTCTACGCCCAGCATGAAAGCGCGACTAATAAGTCTGAAATAAGACAACACGTATGAGTTCAGGTTCTTTTATAAAACAGTTGACTTGACATACACGTATATGTGTTCTTCTACACGGCAAGGCTTCACACACATCGAGCCCTCAAAAGGTTGAACATCCTTGGAAAAGAACGAAACGGGTCAAAAGGAGTACTTTGGCATCGATTAATGGCCCACTGGCGCCTTGAAAGACTTGAAGCTCTAAACTCTGTGTGGTGTAACAGTCACAAACATGACGTCCAAGTCTGGACTTTGAAACCTGGATTGTACAAAAACAAGGTGCAAGTCAGTTTCATTCATACAAAAAAAGCTCCCCTAAATTCTGCACCCCCCCCACAAAACCTGAACAACTCGGAGCCCATGAGTGACATTTACAAAGCTGCACAAATAAGCACGTACGTAAGCGATATTGAAGTCACTGCTCGTTTATGCTTGAAGGAAATCACACTTGCACAGATTAGCCGCGTGCACGGATGGAGAGCAGGCGGAGACACTCTGAGGCAGACTCTGGCGAATAACAGTTAAGAGCCACAACGAAAAAATCCTCCTCGCTCATTTTGGGAATCTTTCCAGGCCGCGCTCCTGTTCTGTGAAGATGTAAAGCCACTGAAATAGATATTGCTGCCCAGGTCTGGTCCACCAGAGACGAGATAAAAGACACGAGACAAGTGGACAAGTCAGCTAACTGCTGTTTGAGAGTTGACTTGGCCTGTTGGGGAGAAACGTGGTTTGAGTAGCACACAAATACGCAGCACATCCAACAGGAACGCACCTGGGACGAGTTATTCTCCTCCGTATTCGACACTTGGTGGTCACTCCACACTGAGGAGGGCCCAGTTGTCTCTCTTGTCCTAAGAAAAGGGACATTTAAAGGGCCTCTATTATGCAAAACCTATTTTTAACACTATTCCATCAGGAATATACGTTTACATGTTAATGAGCGCCAAATGTGTGACACGCAGGGACGGACTGGTAACCTGTGAGTTCCGGAAAAGTCCAGAACGGCCGTCCAGTCTACGGCCGATAATTGGTCTTTTTTTTCGGTCGATTGGCCCTGTCTAACAGTCTAACACAGGGGTTAACAAACTACGGCCCGCGGGCCAGATCCGGCCCGTTGTTGTTTTTAAACTGGCCCGCCGAAGATTGTACAGAATTAAGGTTTGATAAGAATGATTGCATTCATTTCTTTTTGACTTGTAATGACGGCTTTTCAACACCAGGTGGCGCCGTAGCCCCAGTGACTTGAGAGAGCCATTTCCAATTACCGCTCTTCTTCTACTCGCGTGCCAACGTTACCACACATGGATCGCCAAATCTGACAGGAAAAAACGTGGGGATGCTCAAGAGAATTCAGGACAGGTGAAAGAGGAAACCCTGAGCAGGAGGTCATGTTTCTACACTGCACAAGTCACCAGGAAGTGCTGTGTACATCCGTGTTGCAGCTTGACCACGCAGTGAAGCCGGTTGTGAAACTCGTTAACTTTATTCCAGCGAGGGGACTTCACCCTCGTCAGTCGATTCATTTTCTTGAAGGAACTGGCGCGGATCACACGGACTTACTTTACCATTCTAATGTCCGCTGGTGAAGTTTGGGAGAAGCGTGTCAGCGTGTGTGGGAGCTCAAACAGGAGATGATTTGGTTTTTGGAGCTACTTGAGAATACTGACACGTTTCCTGAGCTGAATGACACAGTTGGCTGTGTGATGTAGCTTTTAGTGTGGACATCCTGGCACACATGAACCAGCTGAATGTGCAGCTACAAGGGAAACCAGTTTGTGCATGAAATGCAAGCCAACGTCTTTTATTTATCTTTTGATTTTTTTTTATCATTTTATTTTTGAAGCAAATGTATGTTAATACTTGAATGCTTTTTTCTGTTTATGTGTCATATGTACTGTTAACAAATTCAGTTTTTTTTTTGATAGGTATCATATCTTGTGCTGACCTGGCCCGTCTGTCAATTCTATTATTTCAAAACCATATTGAAACCCCAAACCCCTCCCCACCCCGGCCGGCCCTGGCGCGCCCCGGTTGGTGGGTGGGCCTATTTGGGGAAAAAGTCCAGGGCCTTTTTTTGGTCCCAGTCTGTCCCTGGTGACACGTATCGTCTGGCTCCCTTGTTTGCGGCTGCTTTGAATGTCAAGGAAGGTCAAGGGTTTCAATGACATCAGAAAGGAAAAACCTGAAAAATGTTTGGAATAAAACCCTGGAGCTCTGCCAAATGTCTGTCAGTCCGCTGTAAATTGGAGCATTTGGTTTTTCTTCAGCAAATAGCTTAAGCCAGCACGCGTGTGTAACGTTAGCACTGGAGCACACATGGCTATGCTAGTGTCCTCCTGTCCCACGCCTTCCTGGTGATAATCTGCATGGGATGTTACGTTGGACACCTGCAGCCACAGTGCAGCATTTCCCACCCATTCTTCACCAATAAGTACATATCGTAACGCCAACGTGGTGCGCATTAGGAAGCCAAAGACAGGAAGTGTTTGTCACGTCATGCATTGACTGCAGGGGCAACTTGTGGAAGGTGGCTTATTTTCTTATGAGCCCGTGGCATGCTGTACCAATAAAAGCATCCCGGGCCGTGTATAGTGTATTTATAAAGTGGATCATGCACACAATACGCTAGTCAAGCTTACCACACACAAAGTGGCGTGTTCCCATCATGCATTCGTACAGCGGTCCCTCGGTTAGGACAACAAGCACTTTGAAAAAGTCTTTGATTGAAAACAACAATCGAACTGAAAGAGGCTGTCTATCAGCCAGCCATGTTTGAACTGGTGCTAAGATGTGGATCAGGAGAGTATATGTGAGCTAACACGGTTTAAGCGCTAACCAGTCGATTGAATGGATATGAGGAGATGAAGCATTGGATTGAAGCATGGATGTGCTGTTTTTAGCCCTTTTAATGGTAAAGATTTGAAAGGGAGTTTTTGACATGAAGTTGTATGTTTTCATCTTTTGAAGAATATTCTTTAGAGAAGCCAAAGTCTTGACTTAATTGTCCCCGGCAACTAAGTGGAACTACGTTCTTCATCTGACCGCAACTGGACTTAGGAGACCAAGTGGGGGGTAAGTCTCTGCTGGGGGTGATGTGTGATTGGGGTGGCCAAGGTGTGTCCATTACTCGCATAGCGGTGGCAATACGTTGATACCTGAATTGTCTAGATGGTTCGTGTGGTGGCTGGGGAGTGACCAGGGGGGGCCACGGCCACCACCAGCCACTGGCCTTCCCGTCCAAAAGTTTTGGAGTGTCTATTAGAGCAATTAATAGCTGAGCAGTGTGCCGAGGGCATGTTTTCTATGCATAGTTTCTGGATTCTGCCCCCCCATTATGGCGGCCAAAGCGCTGATGGGCACTCCTGTTTTAAGTCTCGACTCCTTGGTTGACACACCCACTCGGGCTGCTACAGAGAGCTTCCATCATGGACAGATGAATGTGCTGAATCACGCTGCCCAACTGAAGTTAAAGTCCACACGGTGAGACAACCTGAGCGGAACCGAGCAAAGTCATCACGGAAACCTACCAACCGCTTGCACTTCCTGCAAGACGCGCTTTTATAGACTGGAGTTGCAAAGTTGTGTGCTGAAGTGAAACGGCGGTTAGGCTGAACTAATGTTCCGCACCACAGAGCCACGCTTGTCAAAATTGTGCCCCGGCCGTGTGGGTGGCCACCGGGGTGGGCGTAGCTCCGCCACTGGTGTCTGGAATGGATGAGTTGGATTGACATGGTTTTCTATGGGAAAAGTGGCTTTGCTTAGAGTCGGTTTTGGTTTGAGACGGATTCACGATGTTAACCAAGGCACCTCTGTATCAGGAAAACATGAGTTTATTTCCTGCCTTGTGACGCTGATGTCATTACTCATTCCCTTGCTTGTGCTGTGTGAGTACCTCTGTCATGACAGGCAGGTTGTCGTGAGGAAGAAGCCACGTTGTTCGATGGGCCTTGGTTCTCTGTCGCTGCAAGAGCTTCCTCAGCAACCTCTTGACCTTGCGGTCCCTGGGGTCGGCACACTTGACGGTCTTTCTGGTGTAAAGACTGCGAAAGAAAGGACAATCATTCCAGTTGTAAAGAGGCAAGCAGGTTATCTTTTGCATGTTGAAGCCAAAGACAGGCTAGGATTGGAACACGCTGGTGAAGTCAACCCTGTTGGCTCTCCGGGTAGGAACAGGAAATGTACTTCCTTTCTGACTTCCCGCGGCAATTAGGGCGCCGAGGCCCGGCCGCAACAACACGACCTGGAAGGATGACAATGGCTCTCGGCTCTGTGAGACCAGACGCGTGTTTTGGTCTGTTGGTCTCCAAGAGCGGCGAGGTGCAATACTTGCATGATGGCTTGTATGCTGCAGTCTGGTCCTTCTGTCTGCACTTCAAAGCGCAGCACATCCTTGGTGCGCACCTTTCCATGCGAGTACAGCATGCAGCACTGAACGTCCCGCTGCATCTGCACACCTTTACCTGCCAACACACATCAGGGAAGTCCAATGACATTTTTAGGAGAAAATGATGACAGAGGTTGCAACATTCCACCTTCCCATGTTTGTGGGGATGAACATCCTCCGTTATTTCATGAAAAACTTTGTAAACGCCAGCCTCGCTTGAGACCTGGCCACAGCGTGCCATGCCAAGCTGTGCCGTGCCCACACGAGAAGGGGGGGTGCTTGGCACTGGACGGATCGATACGTTACATTCTGAGGAAGAACATCGTTTATCGGTAGGGATGATCCCACCAGGGTTTGATGCTTCCGGCTCCGATATTGATCATCCGTGAGTGAGATCGGCCGATTCCCATCCCATGGATTAAATGTACTTTTTCAATGAGTGGTATCGGCCGAGGTCACCATTAGACAATTCTCAGGGTCCTTGGCAAGTAGGTCATTATTTAAAAATCTACTTTTTGGGGTTTTTTTGTCTTTATTTATGTGAAAGGATTTTTGTACTCTTTGACACAAACCTGAATTTAATTTGATGCATGTTGTGGAGCGATACCAATACATGGAAAGTAAGTTGTCCAATGTAGGCATGGCCTGTTACGATAATCGACACATCGATAAAAAAAACGACTATCATTTTGTTGGCC
Source organism: Dunckerocampus dactyliophorus (assembly GCF_027744805.1). NCBI lineage: Eukaryota > Metazoa > Chordata > Actinopteri > Syngnathiformes > Syngnathidae > Dunckerocampus > Dunckerocampus dactyliophorus. Next base: position 773,878 of record NC_072828.1, read on the forward strand.
TCGTTAAATTGACACGTGCATGTGTTGTGTTTGTATTCCTCGTCCCTCTTTCAGGCTGGATGACAAGAGGGTTCACACTCTGCAGCTGTTTGTGTGCGTTGGTTTCACATAGCAACACAGAAAGGAACGCTACACCTTGCGTCAAAAACAAAACACAGCAGGCATACGGAACCAAAAAGCACTGTTTGAGGAAAGTTGAATTATGAAGCTAGAAATGTCATGATGGAAGTTGAGCACAGCAGTTAAGATTGTACACAATCAGCTACTTGAGAAGGCAGCACGTGTTATGTTTGTCAGGGCGTGTGGTGCACAGATGGACACTGGGGAGGTAGGATGGCATCCTAGCGTGGCACGCTGCTGTGTTTCAGTGTCGCTTGTGTGGGAATTCGGTATCGTGTGGTACAAAATAGGACAGTGCTGCCTGCTTACCGATCCACACGTCGCAGCGCTTCCCGTCACACAAGCAGGGAGACGAGGCGACACCATCACACATTTCAGACACCCGTCAGCCCTCCTGCTCTCCCTCACACAAGCCTGTTGTTTACATCCTGGCTGCACCTCTTACTGCGCTGCTGCCTCGAGATTTACAGCTTTGTCATTCTGGCCCCCATGTCCACCGTGCATGCAGCGCACACACACACACACACACACACACACACACACACACACCTGTCTTACCTTGCACAGATGCCAGGAGGAGGACAGTCAGGGGGACAACAGTCAACATCTGCAGCATGAACATGACGAGGCTGGCAGAGGAGAAGAGCTGAGAGGAGGATGATCTACTCGGCCACCTCTCCCTCGATGGCTGCTCCTCCCTCTTTTTATACCCCCCTGCCCACCTCTCACTCACTCGCTTCCACCACCTCTTTTTTTGTCTCACCATATTTCCCTCCCTCCGTCTGTTTGTCCGTGTTCATCTTGCCATATTGTCACGCTCACTCACACTCCCTCACCGCTCACCCGCCTTCTCGTGTGTGCGCGCGTGTGTGTCTTATCAGAAGATTAAACATCTCTCCACATTCTTTCACTTCTCTAATGCTCTAAAGTGCATTTGCCTGCTGAGGAATGAGGCGGTTTAAAGAAGGTATTTGGCATTTAGGCAGTGCAGCATTTTGTTGAAGAACAGCGTAACCTTGGAAAGAAACAGCATTTGGAGTTTGACCACGAAAGCGCCTCAAAAGTCAATCAAAAGCAGATCTTAGTGAGCAACAAAAGTGTGCTTTGTTCCTTAGCTTTTTGTATGGCGCTACCAGTGATGATAACCATAGAGCCAGAAATTAGACTTGGAGCCTCTGGTTGTCTCCTTCCTGAGCTACGACATTATCATGGTGGAGGAGTTTGTGTCCCAATGATCCTACCAGGATGGGTTCTCCTACCTCTGGGGCTGAGCTTGTCAAAAACCTCCTCGGTGGCAGGGCCCCAGGGAAGGATGAGATCTGCCCAGTTCCTTGTCTTGGTTGACACGACTCTGCAGTCAAGTGGACATCGGGGGCGGTTCCTTGGGATCAGCAGACTGGGGTAGTGGAGGTTTTGTTCGAATTATGGTCGGATCACACTTCTCAGCCTTCCTGGTAAGGTCTATTCAGGGGTCTTTGAGATGAACATCTGCTGGATAGTTGGATCTCAGATTCAGGAGGAGCAGTGTGGTTTTTGTCCGGGTCATGGAACTGCTGACCAGTTCTCCACGGTCCCTTGAGGAATTCCTGTCCAAGAGTATGGGGTACCGGGCCAGCTAATTCAGGCGGTTTGTTCCCTGTATGACCGGTGTCAGAGTTTGGTTGGCATTGCTGGCAATAAGTCGGACCCGTTTCCAGTGAGGGTTGGACTCTGCCAGGGCTGCCCGTTGTCACCGATTCTGTTTATTACTTTTATGGACAGAATTTCTAGGTGCAGCCAGGGTGCTCAGAGGTTCCGGTTTGGTGTCTGCAGGATCGGGTCCCTGCTTTTTGAAGACGATGTGGTCCTGCTGCCTTCATCGAGTCATGACCTTCAACTCTCACTGGATCGGTTCACAATGCAGGGGCCGGGATGAGAATCAGCACCTCCAAGTCCGAGTCCATGGTTCTTGCTCAGAAAAGGGTGGCATGCCGTCTCTGGTTCGGGGATGAGATCCTGCCCCAAATGGAGGAGTTGAAGTACCTCCGGGTCTTGTTCACGAGTGAGGGAAGGATGGAACGCGAAATCAGGAGGATTGGTGCAGCGTCTGTGGTGGTGTGGACTCTACATCCGTCAGGTGCGGTGAAGAGGGAGCTGAGCCCAAAGGTGAAGCTCTCAATTTAGCGGTGGATCTACGTTCCTACCCTCACCTTTGGTCATCAGCTTTGTGTGGTGACCAAAATATGGCGGCTACAAGAGGCTGAAATGAGTTTTTTCCGTAGGGGGGCTGGGCTCTCCCTTGGAGATAAGGTGAGAAGCACTGTCATCCGGGACAAACTGAGTACAACCAGGAGCCAGATGAGGTGGCTCGGGCATCTGGTCAGGATGCCTCTGGGACATCTTCCAGGGGAGGTGTTCAGGGCACGTCCAACCAGTATGTAGAAGGCCTCAGGGAAGACCCAGGACACGTTGGAGAGACTATGTCAGCTGCCCTGGGATCGCCTTGGGATCCACCAGGAGGAGCTGGACGAAGTAGCCGAGCAGAGGAAAGTCTGGGCTTCCCTGCTTGGGTTCCTGCCCCCACACCCCTACCTTGGAGAAGCGGTAGAAGAAGGATGGATGATGGATATCTCAATTACTTGTGGATTTTCACCATTTGTTGGTCGTCTCAGACCGCAGACTCCACACCAAACAGCAGTTGTACTGAATATTGTATAAGAAAAGCTAAAGATGTGTTGTGGTAACAGAAACAACACTTCTCATGGCAGTTTAGCTCTACCAACTCATTTGTCTGCTGGCTTCAAAAGTTCAGTAGTTTTGCCTTATTTTCGTTTTGTTACGCAGAGGTTAACTTCTTTCTCCACTCGTGGGACAATTCATGTGAAAGCCTGAGACGTGTGAGGCGTATCTACCAACGCATCTTCTACCACACCCTCGTCTTTTGGCTTTGAACGTATGTGTACAAACGTGTGTGTGTGTGTTCAATGTATGGATGTCAGCATGAACTCTGAAGTGTTTGACTTTGCTGACTGGGATTTTCAAATGGCATCCTACTTTGGTTTGGACAGCTTCTTGAAAAGTGAATATGCTGTGCGCTCAGAATGCATGTAACGCTCACTGTGGGGTCATTGAAGGTCATCCATGATGATATTTTGGCAAGGATAAATGAAAACAAACAGAGTGAGTCAGGGGCATTCCCAGCTTTTGTTTTATGTGTCAGCTTGACTCACACGTTTACATTTAGCCAGTTGGGATTCACGTTTGGAAAGTGTGTCCCTCTGTCATTTGTCTATTTTAGGCCTCTCCCTTTTGGAAAACTATTATTTTTAACAAAACATCATAAGAACACAATGGACAACATGACAGGAAGACAACATTACAAAGGAACCAAATGTTTCTGTGGCAGCGGTGATCCTTTAAACTGCCACAATCATCAACCAATCAATTCACCACATGAGAAATAAAAACAAACGTGATAATTTTGCTAGGGTTCACTCTGTGCATCTGTCTCTACACGTGGACACGTTGGTTCTACAACAGAGTGTGTGAAGCCTCCTGTCAGTCATTCACTCTCTGTGTCCCAGTGGGGAGAGGCGGGGCTGCTAGCGAGTGCACCCATAGCGGCAGCACACCATGTGGCCGCTACTTGCTAGCTGTGTGTGTGGCGTTGTACAGGATGGAATACTTTCTCGTGCCTGCTGTGTATAAAACACCATCTGATGTCAATTTCAGCCCGTTTGTGCATCGCCATGAAAGAGTTATCGAGGAAAAGGCTTCTTGAGACGTCATCTGTACTTCTGTGAAGAAAGTGTCGGACGTTTCGCTCCTCATCCGAAGAGCTTCGTCAGCGAACTAATAAGTGCTGGTACCTTAGGCCTTAAATACCGTAAGAGTGGGCGGAATTGGTGTGCCAACACCCTCCTCCTATTGGTTTGTTACACTAATCCTGGGCGGAGTAGTGGTATAATCCTATCCTGTTATTAACACCTCCGATAAAAGGGGAAGTGTCGCTCCCTGAATAGGGTATGAACGACTCTGATCCTGGCTCGTTAGCATCTATTGTTCTGGCTCGGCCCTGGCTTCACCTCATTTGCAAGACTAAGAGCTGTGGGTTTTGGTCTCAGTAACCTGCTGAACACAGGGTCCAAATTAAACCTCAAACCACCATTCCGATTCAATGATGGGTTCTGATGTTTGACAAAAATGGCTTCCTTTACTCCTCTTTCAAACCATCTGAGGTACTAAGGTACCAGCACTTATTAGTTCGCTGACGAAGCTCTTCGGATGAGGAGCGAAACGTCCAACACTTTCTTCACAGAAGTACAGATGACGTCTCAAGAAGCCTTTTCCTCGATGGACAACTCCTGTACGACTGGGAGCCTACACAGACGCATGAAAGAGTTAGCGACAAAGACAATGAAATAAATCATAGAAAACGCTGACACTTACGTTTTTGCTGCCGTGATTCCCCAAGTATGACCCCTTATTGTGCACCACATGCATTTTGCTGCATCCAAAACATGTACTTTGACCAAACTCCCACTAAACGTTGCATCTCATTAAAGGTAAACAGCGTATTCCACACACAGTGTTGCTAATAGCCAATCGAGGAAGCGCGTATGCAAATGAGCTGATCATCGGAGGATGTCAACATTGAGCTAGCAGGAGAGATGGACACTTTTATCGAAGTGGGGGTTCCTACTGTGCTGCCTTATGAAGCCATGCTTCATGTTTCATCAGCACTCTGTTGAACTGGAGATGGTTTTGGTGGACATGCAGGAAGCGTACATTTGAAAATGTTGTTCTGCTCTCCGGGCAGACTGAGGAACTATTCAGAGAACCAGGCAACAATGTGGTGTTCTCATTTCATCCATGGAAGCAGCGAAGGGGTGAGGACGGAGTCCAAGTATGTCCGTGCATGTGTGTCCACGTATGTGTGTGTACGCGAGCACGCGTTGGGGACCGGGTTCAGGAATGTGACCCAAGAATCTCAGCTGCAAAAACATACCTTCCACATGAACACAGGCCTGCTTGTGAGCCAGGGACATTTTCTGCATAGCTCTGCAGCCATTAAAATATCTCCTGTCAAGGTGTGCAGACGCTCAAAAATGCCAGCAATCGCAAATAAAAGTTGGAGCGAAACGCTAATGTGTTCCTCTTGGAGGGAGGGGGGCCTCCTGGAGATGTTGGAGGGCTCAAATCACTCGCTCTTCTCTCGCTGGACCTGGAAGGGATTTCTGAGGGCAAATAGTTGCTCTGATGAAACAAACAAAGAGCTGCAAGAATCAGAGAGCAACTTATTGGAAATCCAAACAGAAGAAGTTGGATCGGCTGAGGAGCACCTTTGGAAATGATCCAGAGGAGCTAACATCTGTGCATGAGTACACACTCCTCATCAAAATGTGAAGAAAAATGGACATTCTGTACTGTTGGATCTTAAAGGAAAAGTGCATCATCCACAATCCTTAAGAAGTATTTTTCTGGCGTAGTGACGCAGCGCCTCACGGCCTCACGCCACTACCGAGAGGTAACGGGCCTGCTCCGAAACAATGCCATAGGACACCAACGTGTACTGATGAGGAAACAAGAACAACGAGGAATAGACAACCAAATGATGTGTAAAGTAGGTTTCCTTTCTGTGTTGGGATATCATGTGCTATGTGCTCCATGTATCACTACCGATATCACTGTGACTTACTCCATCTGGTGGGGTTGGTCTGGGGCGTCTTTTCCACTTGATTTTGGGTAGGTGGGTAAAAGTAACAATTCTTCCTTGGTTGTGATGCAGTCTCTTGGAGCAGTGTCCTCCTTGCCATACACACCAAGCCTTTCCATCCTTGCTAACACTGTGTGCCACCAATCAGTGCAGCGCAAACACTCCATTTCTGTCAGCATGGCTTGGAAGCACCACATTTACACCACCAATGCTGGTCCTGACTCTCTGCCCCCCCTCTGCTACCGAGTTTCACTTTGTCTTCTTGCAGGCTCTGCTTCTAAAACCTGTAGCTCGTCCTCCGTATGTTCAGGCTGAAAACGATAAGGTTCTGGATCCTCATTTGTCCAAAAGCAGTGGTCAGTCTGCCATGATTAGTAGTAGCAAACAGACACGTGCTTTCTATGCTGCTGTAGCTCTATGATGCAAGTAGCGTTAGCCGCTATCGATGTTGCTATGCCAAATCAGTGCACCCAGGAAAGCGGTTCCACTCATGTTTAAAATGATGGAAATACTGTAAGTATTACATGGTATCATGAATGTACCTGTTACTGCATGCTTGCAGCATGGAGAGAAACCAGAAAACCTCGTTGGAGCTTTTTTTAGCGGGCTTTGTAGTGGAAATAAGTGCATCGTTAGCTCCCTCATGCTAACTGTTTTTCTCTCTTTAGAACGCACAAACAAAAGAGAAAAACGTGTGTTCAAATTTCACATAAGGATTGTGGATGATGGGCAAAATTCCAAAAAAGGGCACTTTTCCTTCAGGGAGGTTCTGAGTAGAGCTTCAAAATGCCAAAAGAAGACATGAGAGTGTGACAAAAAAGAGGCATTCCAGTGAAAAGGCTGCTGATCAGCTGATCAGTGGAGGGTCGCCATCATGATCCAAAGGAGCTTTGGGTTGAGCAGGGGTGTCAAATGGCAGCCGGCTATGTGGAGACGTCGCAGGGGGCGTAAGAAAGGCACAGCTACTTTTAGTTTTGTATAAATAAATACAAAATATTACGTTTTGACCTTGTGTCATTCTAAAACGGGACATTTGAAAAGAAATGCTCATGTTAGCATCCTAACATCCTCCGCTGGTAATACTGGTAGCACTGCCACCCCCTCCCCCAGTTTCATCAGTCTTATTGGTTGCCAGTTCATGCATACCCAGTTTGCCATTTGTATTTTTGCATTTTTTTTGTATTTTTTGGTAGTCATTAATCGGCATCACCGATGGTAAGTGTACAGGCAAAAGAGTCTAAAGAGTAGTGATGTTACGAGATGTGCCGAGGCTTCCAAGCTTGTGTCGAGTAATGGAGGGGGCGTTTCCACGAAGCGCGTATCGAGGCTTGGTTCATTTAGGGGAGGAGCTGAAATGATGACGTCTGAAGCCTTGCTGCCCGACTGTACCACGTGACTGCTTCGGGCCGTGGTTCAGATTTTGGCACGAGGTTTGACAGCAATATAAACCCCTCAGGCTCCATTCAAGATGGGGCTTTTTGATGAGGAGTTGTAGTCTTTTCAGTGTTTGGATAGAGGTTATAGAGTTTAAATAGCATAGTTTGGATAATGTTATAGAGTTTGGATACTAGAGTTTGGATAGAGGTTATAGAGTTTAGATACTAGAGTTTGGATACTAGAGTTTGGATAGAGGGTATAGAGTTTGGATACTAGAGTTCGGATAGAGGTTATAGAGTTTAGATACTAGAGTTTGGATAGAGGTTATAGAGTTTAGATACTAGAGTTTGGATAGAGGTTATAGAGTTTAGATACTAGAGTTCGGATAGAGGTTATAGAGTTTGGATACTAGAGTTTGGATAGAGGTTATAGAGTTTAAATACTAGAGTTTGGATAGAGGTTATAGAGTTTGGATACTAGAGTTCGGATAGAGGTTATAGAGTTTGGATACTAGAGTTTGGATAGAGGTTATAGAGTTTAAATACTAGAGTTTGGATAGAGGTTATAGAGTTTGGATACTAGAGTTTGGATAGAGGTTATAGAGTTTGGATACTAGAGTTTGGATAGAGGTTATAGAGTTTAAATACTAGAGTTTAGATAGAGGTTATAGAGTTTAGATACTAGAGTTTGGATAGAGGTTATAGAGTTTGGATAATAAAGTTTGGATAGCATAGTTTGGATAGAGTTATAGAGTTTGGATACTAGAGTTTGGATAGCATAGTTTGGATAGAGTTATAGAGTTTGGATACTAGAGTTTGGATAGCATAGTTTGGATAGAGATTATAGAGTTTGGATAGCATAGTTTGGATAGAGGATAAAGAGTTTGGATACTAGAGTTTGGATAGCATAGTTTGGATAGAGTTATAGAGTTTGGATACTAGAGTTTGGATAGCATAGTTTGGATAGAGTTATACCCTTTCTCGAACCAGTTGGCTCACGTGGTCTGATGCCTCATGAGGCTTCATCTCCATCACTACTAAAGAGGTATGCAGGTGTAACAATACAGCAGTTGCATTGTGAAACCAGAATGTTGGACCTTTGAGGGACGTGGAAAGATGAACTTTGCATACACGTTCTTTTCTTTCATTGTTACTGTCAGTACTTCTGGGGTCGTGTGTTGAAACGATTAGCTGCTAACTGAGGTCAACTCTGGGTTTTAGTCATCTTGAGAACCGCCTTCTTCTTCTTCTTCTTCTCACATATTTTGGTAGAATTCCAACAAAATGTTCAAGATTCAAGATTCAAGAGAGTTTTATTGTCATGTGCATGGTAAAACAGCAGTTATACCATGCAATGAAAATCTTATCCTGTTCATTCTCCCAAGAAAAGAAGGAAAACACAAGAAAGAATAAGAACATAAGAAACATAAACACATATACATATATACCAATAAATTAAGCAACAACAACAGAAGAGACATTAATACAAGTAAATAACACAAATAAATAAATAAATAAATAAATAAAGTGCTATGAGTGTGTGTTGCGTGTGGCGTGTCTGAGTGCTTCATTGAGAAGCCTGATGGCCTGTGGGTAAAAGCTGTTTGCCAGCCTTGTGGTCCTGGACTTCAAACTCCTGTAGCGTCTGCCTGACGGTAGGAGTGTGAATAATGAGTGTTGTGGATGTGTGCTGTCCTTGATGAGGTTGTGTGTTCTTCGTAGGACTCTAGTTTTATAAATGTCTTGCAGTGAGGGGAGGGCTGCCCCAACAATGTTCTGTGAGGTCTTGATCACCCGCTGGAGTGCCTTCCTATCACGTGTTGTACAGTTACCATACCAAACAGTGATGGAGGCGGTAAGGACACTTTCCATAGTGCATCTGTAGAAGCAACTCAGGATTGTGGTGGACATGCCAAATTTCCTCAGTCTTCTCAGGAAGTACAGTCTCCTTTGGGACTTCTTCAGAATTTGTTGGGTGTTGTGAGACCAGGTGAGGTCCTCGCTGATGTGTGTGCCAAGGAACTTGAAGGTTTTCACCCTCTCCACCTCAGTCTCATCAATAAACAGGGGTCTATACGGCTCCTTTTCCCTTGTTCTTGGGTCGATGATCATCTCTTTAGTCTTATCTGTATTGAGAAGGAGATTGTTATCACGACACCAAGCTATGAGGTCCGCCACCTCTCTTCTGTAAGATGTTTCAACACCACCAGTGATCAGTCCGATGACTGTAGTGTCATCCACAAATTTAATGATGCTGGTGTTGTTCTGGGAGGCCACGCAATCGTAGGTGAAGAGCGTGTAGAGGAGTGGACTCAGCACACACCCCTGTGGGGTCCCAGTGCTCACAATTCTTGAGCTGGATGTGCGATTGTGGACTTTGACTGACTGGGGCCTGCCTGTGAGAAAGTTAAACACCCAGTTACAGAGGGAGGGAGACAGGCCAAGTGTGAGGAGCTTATTTGTGAGTTTGTGGGGGCTGACTGTATTAAAAGCAGAGCTATAGTCTATAAATAGCATTCTGACGTATGTGTCCTGGCCCTGTAGGTGAGAAAGGGCTGTGTGGATGGCAGTGTTGACTGCATCATCCTTGGGTTCCACCGTTATCGGGGAACAGATGATGTTGATTTAACAGAAAAAAAAGTACGTAACTCCGAGAAGTTGAACACTTTCTATCGTTATGATGATGATGAAAGACATTTCTTTCAAACACAGACATGTCGACATGTGTCACAGCAAAAGTTAAATGTCCTGGATAGTGTCCCACTGGACCTGCTGCTTCTGGAAGTTCAGCGCTGGTTTGATAGACTTTCTACATTTGCTTCAGCTGATCCTAAACATGAGTGTTTACTTTCCACACAAAAGAAGCCTTTTATGTTCAGTTGAAAATGGACTCAATGAATAATAAATGTATGAGAATAAAGTGTTAAATGTTTGAGAATAATGTGTTAAATGTATGAGAATAAAGTGTTAATATGAGGAGAATAAAGTGTTAAATGTATGAGAATAAAGTGTTAAATGTATGAGAATAAAGTGTTAAATGTTTAAGAATAAAGTGCTAAATGTATGAGAATAAAGTGTTAAATGTATGAGAATAAAGTGTTACATGTATGAGAATAAAGTGTTACATATATGAGATAAAAAATGTTAATATGAGAATAATGTTTTAAATGTATGAGACTAAAGTGTTAAATGTATGAGAATAAAGTGTTAAATGGATGAGAATAAAGTGTTAAATGGATGAGAACAATGTGATAAATGTATGAGAATAATGTGTTAAATGTATGAGAATAAAGTGTTACATATATGAGAATTAAGTGTTAATATGAGAATAATGTTATAAATGTATGAGAATGAAGTTTTACATGTATGAGAATAAAGTGTTAAATATATGAGAATAAAGTGTTAAATGTGTGAGAATAAAGTGTTCAATGTATGAGAATAAAGTGTTAATATGAGGAGAATAAAGTGTTAAATGTATGAGAATAAAGTGTTAAATGTTTAAGAATAAAGTGCTAAATGTATGAGAATAAAGTGTTACATGTATGAGAATAAAGTGTTACATATATGAGATAAAAAATGTTAATATGAGAATAATGTTTTAAATGTATGAGACTAAAGTGTTAAATGTATGAGAATAAAGTGTTAAATGGATGAGAATAAAGTGTTAAATGTATGAGAACAATGTGATAAATGTAAGAGAATAATGTGTTAAATGTATGAGAATAAAGTGTTACATATATGAGAATTAAGTGTTAATATGAGAATAATGTTATAAATGTATGAGAATGAAGTTTTACATGTATGAGAATAAAGTGTTAAATATATGAGAATAAAGTGTTAAATGTGTGAGAATAAAGTGTTCAATGTATGAGAATAAAGTGTTAAATGTATGAGAATAAAGTGTTCTATGTATGAGAAAAAGTGTTACATGTATGAGGGGAATAATGTGTTAAAAGTATGAGAATAAAGTGTTACATGTATGAGAATAAAGTGTTCTATGTATGAGAAAAAGTGTTACATGTATGAGGAGAATAAAGTGTTCAATGTATGAGAATAAAGTGTTACATATATGAAAATAAAGTGTTACATACAGTATATGGGAATAAAGTGTTAATATGAGAATAATGTTTTAAATGTATGAGAACAAAGTGTTAAATGTATGAGAATAAAGTGTTCAATGTATGAGAATAAAGTGTTAAATGGATGAGAACAAAATGTTACATGTATGAGGAGAATAAAGTGTTAAATGTATGAGAATAAAGTGTTCAATGTATGAGAAAAAGTGTTAAATGTATGAGAATAAAGTGTTAATATGAGGAGAATAAAGTGTTCAATGTATGAGAAAAAGTGTTAAATGTATGAGAATAAAGTGTTAATATGAGGAGAATAAAGTGTTAAATGTATGAGAATAAAGTGTTAATATGAGGAGAATAAAGTGTTAAATGTATGAGAATAAAGTGTTAAAGTATGAGTATAAAGTGTTACATGTATGAGGAGAATAAAGTGTTCAATGTATGAGAATGAAGTGTTACATATATGAGAATAAAGTGTTACATACAGTATATGGGAATAAAGTGTTAATATGAGAATAATGTTTTAAATGTATGAGAACAAAGTGTTAAATGTATGAGAATAAAGTGTTCAATGTATGAGAATGAAGTGTTACATATATGAGAATAAAGTGTTAATATGAGAATAATGTTTTAAATGTATGAGAATAAAGTGTTAATATGAGGAGAATAAAGTGTTAAATGTATGAGAATAAAGTGTTACATGTATGAGAATAAAGTGTTAAATGTATGAGAATAATGTGTTAAAAGTATGAGAATAAAGAGTTAAATGTATGAGAATCAAGTTTTACATGTTTGAGAATAAAGTGTTAAATGTATGAGAATAACGTGTTACAAGTATGAGAATAAAGTGTCAAATGTATGAGAATAAAGTGTTAAATGTTTGAGAATAAAGTGTCAAATGTATGAGAATAAAGTGTTAAATGTTTGAGAATAAAGTGTTAAATGAATGAGAATAGTGTTCAATGTATGAGAAAAAGTGTTACATGTATGAGGAGAATAAAGTGTTAAATGTATGAGAATAAAGTGTTAATATGAGGAGAATAAAGTGTTAAATGTATGAGAATAATGTGTTAAACGTATGAGAATGAAGTGTTACATGTATGAGGAGAATAAAGTGTTCAATGTATGAGAATGAAGTGTTACATATATGAGAATAAAGTGTTAATATGAGAATAATGTTTTACATGTATGAGAACAAAGTGTTAAATGTATGAGAATAAAGTGTTCAATGTATGAGAAAAAGTGTTACATGTATGAGGAGAATAAAGTGTTAAATGTATGAGAATAAAGTGTTAATATGAGGAGAATAAAGTGTTAAATGTATGAGAATAATGTGTTAAACGTATGAGAATGAAGTGTTACATGTATGAGGAGAATAAAGTGTTCAATGTATGAGAATGAAGTGTTACATATATGAGAATAAAGTGTTAATATGAGAATAATGTTTTACATGTATGAGAACAAAGTGTTAAATGTATGAGAATAAAGTGTTCAATGTATGAGAAAAAGTGTTACATGTATGAGGAGAATAAAGTGTTAAATGTACGAGAATAAAGTATTCATATGAGGAGAATAAATTATTAAATGTATGAGAAAAAGTGTTCATATGAGAATAAAGTGTTATATGTATGAGAATAAAGTGTCAAATGTATGAGAATAAAGTGTTAATATGAGGAGAATAAAGTGTTAAATGTATGAGAAAGTGTTAAATGTTTGAGAATAAAGTGTTAATATGAGGAGAATAACGTGTTAAAAGTATGAGAATAAAGTGTTACATGTATGAGAATAAAGTGTTAAATGTATGAGAATAATGCGTTAAATGTATGAGAATAAAGTGTTCATATGAGGAGAATAAAGTATTAAATGTATGAGAAAAAGTGTTCATATGAGAATAAAGTGTCAAATGTATGAGAATAAAGTGTTAAATGTTTAAGAATTAAGTGCTAAATGTATGAGAATAAAGTGTTACATGTATGAGAATAAAGTGTTACATATATGAGATAAAAAATGTTAATATGAGAATAATGTTTTAAATGTATGAGACTAAAGTGTTAAATGGATGAGAATAAAGTGTTAAATGGATGAGAATAAAGTGTTAAATGTATGAGAACAATGTGATAAATGTAAGAGAATAATGTGTTAAATGTATGAGAATAAAGTGTTACATATATGAGAATTAAGTGTTAATATGAGAATAATGTTATAAATGTATGAGAATGAAGTTTTACATGTATGAGAATAAAGTGTTAAATATATGAGAATAAAGTGTTAAATGTGTGAGAATAAAGTGTTCAATGTATGAGAATAAAGTGTTAAATGTATGAGAATAAAGTGTTCTATGTATGAGAAAAAGTGTTACATGTATGAGGGGAATAATGTGTTAAAAGTATGAGAATAAAGTGTTACATGTATGAGAATAAAGTGTTCTATGTATGAGAAAAAGTGTTACATGTATGAGGAGAATAAAGTGTTCAATGTATGAGAATAAAGTGTTACATATATGAAAATAAAGTGTTACATACAGTATATGGGAATAAAGTGTTAATATGAGAATAATGTTTTAAATGTATGAGAACAAAGTGTTAAATGTATGAGAATAAAGTGTTCAATGTATGAGAATAAAGTGTTAAATGGATGAGAACAAAATGTTACATGTATGAGGAGAATAAAGTGTTAAATGTATGAGAATAAAGTGTTCAATGTATGAGAAAAAGTGTTAAATGTATGAGAATAAAGTGTTAATATGAGGAGAATAAAGTGTTCAATGTATGAGAAAAAGTGTTAAATGTATGAGAATAAAGTGTTAATATGAGGAGAATAAAGTGTTAAATGTATGAGAATAAAGTGTTAATATGAGGAGAATAAAGTGTTAAATGTATGAGAATAAAGTGTTAAAGTATGAGTATAAAGTGTTACATGTATGAGGAGAATAAAGTGTTCAATGTATGAGAATGAAGTGTTACATATATGAGAATAAAGTGTTACATACAGTATATGGGAATAAAGTGTTAATATGAGAATAATGTTTTAAATGTATGAGAACAAAGTGTTAAATGTATGAGAATAAAGTGTTCAATGTATGAGAATGAAGTGTTACATATATGAGAATAAAGTGTTAATATGAGAATAATGTTTTAAATGTATGAGAATAAAGTGTTAATATGAGGAGAATAAAGTGTTAAATGTATGAGAATAAAGTGTTACATGTATGAGAATAAAGTGTTAAATGTATGAGAATAATGTGTTAAAAGTATGAGAATAAAGAGTTAAATGTATGAGAATCAAGTTTTACATGTTTGAGAATAAAGTGTTAAATGTATGAGAATAAAGTGTTACAAGTATGAGAATAAAGTGTCAAATGTATGAGAATAAAGTGTTAAATGTTTGAGAATAAAGTGTTAAATGAATGAGAATAGTGTTCAATGTATGAGAAAAAGTGTTACATGTATGAGGAGAATAAAGTGTTAAATGTATGAGAATAAAGTGTTAATATGAGGAGAATAAAGTGTTAAATGTATGAGAATAATGTGTTAAACGTATGAGAATGAAGTGTTACATGTATGAGGAGAATAAAGTGTTCAATGTATGAGAATGAAGTGTTACATATATGAGAATAAAGTGTTAATATGAGAATAATGTTTTACATGTATGAGAACAAAGTGTTAAATGTATGAGAATAAAGTGTTCAATGTATGAGAAAAAGTGTTACATGTATGAGGAGAATAAAGTGTTAAATGTATGAGAATAAAGTGTTAATATGAGGAGAATAAAGTGTTAAATGTATGAGAATAATGTGTTAAACGTATGAGAATGAAGTGTTACATGTATGAGGAGAATAAAGTGTTCAATGTATGAGAATGAAGTGTTACATATATGAGAATAAAGTGTTAATATGAGAATAATGTTTTACATGTATGAGAACAAAGTGTTAAATGTATGAGAATAAAGTGTTCAATGTATGAGAAAAAGTGTTACATGTATGAGGAGAATAAAGTGTTAAATGTACGAGAATAAAGTATTCATATGAGGAGAATAAATTATTAAATGTATGAGAAAAAGTGTTCATATGAGAATAAAGTGTTATATGTATGAGAATAAAGTGTCAAATGTATGAGAATAAAGTGTTAATATGAGGAGAATAAAGTGTTAAATGTATGAGAAAGTGTTAAATGTTTGAGAATAAAGTGTTAATATGAGGAGAATAACGTGTTAAAAGTATGAGAATAAAGTGTTACATGTATGAGAATAAAGTGTTAAATGTATGAGAATAATGCGTTAAATGTATGAGAATAAAGTGTTCATATGAGGAGAATAAAGTATTAAATGTATGAGGAAAAAGTGTTCATATGAGAATAAAGTGTCAAATGTATGAGAATAAAGTGTTAAATGTATGAGAATAAAGTGTTAATATGAGGAGAATAAAGTGTTAAATGTATGAGAAAGTGTTAAATGTTTGAGAATAAAGTGTTAATATGAGGAGAATAACGTGTTAAATGTATGAGAATAATGCGTTAAATGTATGAGAATAAAGTGTTACATGTATGAGAATAAATTGTTAAATGTATGAGAATAAATTGTTAAATGTATGAGAATAAACTGTTAAATGTATGAGAACAAAGTGTTACATGTATGAGAACAAAGTGTTCCATGTATGAGAATAAAGTGTTAATATGAGGAGAATAAAGTGTCAAATGTATGAGAAAGTGTTAAATGTATGAGAATAAAGTGTTAATATGAGGAGAATAAAGTGTTAAATGTATGAGAAAGTGTTAAATGTTTGAGAATAAAGTGTTAATATGAGGAGAATAACGTGTTAAATGTATGAGAATAATGCGTTAAATGTATGAGAATAAAGTGTTAAATGTATGAGAATAAAGTGTTAAATGTATGAGAACAAAGTGTTCCATGTATGAGAATAAAGTGTTGATATGAGGAGTGATGGTGTCGTACGTATGAGAGGGAAAATAGAGCATAGCTCGTCAGGAAGGAAGGAAACGTTCTCCTCACTTCAGGCAAGCTTTGATTTCCAAGGTGGCAGCAAAACACAGCTGTTGAGTACAAACACATTAGCATAGCTTAGCATCATCTAACTTCCGCCTTGCTTACCCCGCTCGCTCCACATGCCCAGGGCCAAAGGTCATATTACAACCTTTTTTCGTAAATTTATGACTTGTTTTTTGTTGTACATTTCCAACTTTACTGTTATAAATGTATGATAAATAAATGTATATAACAGGCACTGCTATGGGGGGGGGGGGGGGGGGGGGGGGGGAACTTATGTGACCTTTGGCAAAGGTAATATTTCAACCTTTTTTCTTAAATTTACAAAAAAAACAACGGAGATAAGAACCCAGATCTCCTGACTGTGCGGCCATTTCGCTGACCACTAAGCCGCACGAAGGCTAAACCCAGAGAATCAACATAAATACACTCAGACATTTATTTGGAAAACTCACAGTGCAACGACTCACCAGGGAGGTGCAGTTGGCTGTGTGGAGTGTGAGAACGTGTGATGTGTTTCAGGAACGCGGCTCTGCAGAGGTACTGGAGCAGTGACACGAGTCACCATGTGCTGCAAATACATTCACCACTTCAACAATGGCTTGTCGTACTGATGCCTGGAAGGAGAATGCAGTCAGATGCAACTGCTCCTCCTGCCAGTTGTTAATCATAGCTGCCACCTCGTATAGTAGCAATAAACCAAACGACTCCAAATGAGCCTCAATGGCAGTAAAGTTGCAGCAACACAGCATTGTATCGTAGCATACCGTCATGGCGCACGGGCCAAAGCTCACATGCTGTAGAGTAGTGTGATTGCGCCCTCTACTGATTTGGAGTCATTTGCTTGTAGACTGTTGCATGTTCTTGTAAATAAGATCAAACAAATCATCTCATGCACAATCAGCACCTTGGACAGTGAGCGCTTTGGCGAAGAACATGGTGAACAATGCAAACTTGTCCTCTCAGCCCTTTTTCTTAGCGTCAGTGTGTCAGCACGTTCAAATAAACATCACGTTTACCAAGGTTTCCAAAGACCACAAAAACCAAGTTGCCTGAAACTTCCATGTATTTGACAGACAGCAAGATTTCACAAATATTTACAATCAATGTACACCTGATGTGTGATGACTTTTAAATGCAAATGAAAGCTGCCCATCCAAGCTCGTATTGGAAGCAGACGGAACCATCCAAACACGTATAGGAACCATCCAAACACATATAGGAACCATCCAAACACGTATAGGAACCATCCAAACACATATAGGAACCATCCAAACTTGCTGTTGAAAATGTTTTTGAGAAAAAAGTTGTTCAAATGATGTTTGATCGTGTCCGTATCGCAACAAAATCAGTTGCAGTTGTGTTGTTCTCATCTGCTGACGCGCCGCTCAATCTAATGTACCTGTAAAGGCATTACAGATCCTCTGTAGATTACATCTTCTCATCTTTTTGTCGCTTGACACTCACCTTCCAGAAACGCAAACTCATCTACGGCCTCAATGGCATTGTCTGTAGAGACACGGGAGAAAAGAAGTGATTTTTAAATGTCCTTTGCAATAACTGTAATTCAGTATAACATGCACACACTGCACACTCCACTAGGCAACAACTCTGCCTTTAGAAAGACTAACATGCTACGTCCTGGTTGGTTGACTTTACCAAATTCTTTTGCGTTAGGTGTATGTACAATACTTTCCTGAATAGATTATTTCAACTATTTCTGTGCACTCACCCAAGTCTTTTCTTTGCAGCGTTTTCCTCTTGCCTTGCTGTGCATACACCAAAGCATCCTTGGCGATCATCTCAACAAACAACTCCTATGGGACAAACAGCAGATGAATCTGATGCAGCTGCCGTAAGTTAGCTTAGTTTACACAAATACACACATGCTCAAAACTCTGTTATGCTGTGAAGATAATTGTCGCCAGCCGCAGAGTATGTTTGATGTGTCTAACTGTAACAACTTAGTGTATTAAGCACTCGCTAAATATGCAGCATCAGTAGAATTTGAGTTTTTATTACTTTATGTACCTGCGGGGAAATCCTAAAAGTACTATTGGTTTTAAAAGGACCTGGCTTTCATTTGCAATTTCCCCTCCCGGCCTTCCTTACCAACTAGTTTTACCGCCATACAACCATGAAAATCCTTTTCAGTGTGAATTTGTTGAGCAAGAGCTATTCAAACTTTAGAAACGGTATTTATGATGCATATACTGTACCCCTCACTGGATTTCTTTGGTCCGTTCATTTTGTTTTACTGTTTTTTTTTACTGATTATTTGTTATTATTGTTGGCTATTTATGTTCAACTTTTTTTAACTACGAAGGCACTTATGTGTGGCAAATCACGTCACAGCTAAATATCGCTAGATTGAATCGCCTCATGGACGCCGTAAGGGACAGTGTTGTTTACCGTGGCTTTAGCGATGATAAAGACAGATTCCTGACTGGCGAGGGACACATCGGGATCGGTCTTCATCAAAGCCTTGATTCGGGCCAGCGGTAATTTGGACAGCCGGCTGTGACCTCCTATGGCCTGGGGGCCCGTCGGCTGCTGCTGGCCGCCCTCCTCCGTCGTCTCGGCGCCCCCTCGACTTTCTTCCTGACTTCCGCAGCGGTCAGGCTCCAGCTCCGTGTGGGCGACGGGTGACGCCACTGTCGCTGCCATGTTGTCCTTTCTTCCGCTGTGGCTAAAAGTCTATCTGTTGCCGAAACATACCAGGGATGACAAACAACAGGAGAACACGAGCATGTGTTTCCGGATTCCCTGAGTGTACCGGGCGCTGATTGGCCAGAAAGCTTCACATATATCCCGCCCTTTCCTCGCCCGCCAACTACATAGTCGTCTGTGATTGGATTCACTGGAAACGAGCGCGTTACCATTGGCCGGAAGTGCACGCTCCTCAAAAATGTTTTGCTGCTTTAAGGCGGTTAAAAGCTAGTCATACTTTCATCAAACAAGCTGAATGGTAACGTAGTAGTTTTTCCTATTGATGCTAAACATACACGTCTTTACACATTTTTTTATTGTTTCACTTTTATTGAGATGGGAGGGTGAAGCCTCATACAGCTTTGAGGCTTTCCTTCAAATTGTGCCGGAACAGATTCGGAGTTTTAGTGCCTCAGCGAGAAGCAACATTAGCGACATCTGGTGGAAGAGTTGTTCCCTCTGTGCCTCCGGCCTTGGCCGGACGTGACAAAAACATCCGTACATTTTAGCGATCTAATTTATCTTATTTATGTATTGTGTAAAATTGACGGGAACAACAACAAATTAAAAGAACGACATGAATAGAGAGCAATCATACACCATTAGCAGCCTGGACTTGTTTTTCAGAGAGGTTGTGTACCACAAATATGCACATTAGCACTCGTTAAGGTCATCAGATATTACCTTTATGCATTCCCACAAAGTACCAGCATTTGGGAGCAAATATGAGGGGAAAGAAAAAGGGCACAAACACAGTATAGTAGTCTATCTGTGCAGTGGGAGTAGTTAGATAGTGCATTCAAGGACCATCAAATAACGTGGGACAAAACGCCGCTTGCATTAAACATGTGGATTTCTAAATGTATATTATTTATTGAATAAAATAATGACCCATATTTCCTAAACTTATATCCTTATACACAAAATTATGGACAATATGTGATGAATTGTTTTAGTCAATTGGCAGCCCTACAATAAATAAAATTACAAACGTGCAAACCTGTCAGGCACGATGAATGCATCTGTTCACATGTCAACAGTTCCATCACATTTGCAACACATTTTCATTATTGGCAAAAAAACAAAAACAATCCCATTTTGTTGATGACCATCAGCTATGCAGTTTGTACAAGACATGATTGGTTTACTGTGTGAAACCTGTGTATGCAGCATTTCCATGCTTTGAGCCAGTGAGCATGCCCACTAATGCTCTGCCTTAATAGGATTGTCTCAGGAAGATCTTCTCACAGGTTCAGTCACAGTCACAGTTGCAGCGTGAGAGGCAGCATGAAGGACTCGCAACATGCAGGTAAATGTATTTCTCATGCTGGTATTTTCTAGTATGACTGGATGTCTCTGCTATTTAGAGGAACGTCGTTTCCATTGGCCTTTTAGGGGTGGGACAAAATAAAAGGCAAAAAAGCTCATTGTTGACGTAGATGATCGAGAAACTCCGATGGAGTATCAAGAGTCCTGTTAAATTTCATCAAAAGGATTTCCACTGCCTTGAATTCTTGTGGTGAAATACCTGATGCATCCACAGGGTGGCGCTCTTCAAATTAAATTCCAGCAATAGAAGCTAAGGGAAAACCCCCACACTTGTATACTTGTATGTGGTAAAAAAAAAAACAGTTTATTTTGTAAATGTATTGTTCATCATCTATTGTTCGCATGCACACTGGTGTATATATATATATATATATATATATATATATATATATATATATATATATATATATATATATATATATATATGTGTGTGTGTGTGTGTGTGTTTCTCTGCCTCATATTTGAAAAGGGATCTATCAGTAACACGGACTACTTCAACTGAATAAAACAACATTTCCGGCAGCTATAAACAGGAATGCAGGCAACTGTCAATATTTGCTTTCACTTTGGATTTCCCCACATTGACTTTGTGGAAGAGGTTTCTGGGAAACACTTTGGGGGAAAAACAAAAGCCCTACAATATTGCATTAAGTAAAGTGCATGTGCCACAATGGCAATCACAGCACGTGAAGAAAGGAATCCTAATGTAGGCGTCTTTATTGTCTTTATCGGTGTTGTGGTAGTCCTCTGTCATGACATCAGTAGTCTTCCCAAAGTAGACGTGACACACTAAAACTGTACCTAAAAAAAGCTTAATCCTTTGCCTTTTGAGGGCTTAACCCGAATGGACTTGGCCATGACGTGTTGGAAAAAAAGTGAGTGAAAAACACGAAGAGCAAGACAGAGAATACATTTTATTTATACAGAGCTTTTCAAAAACGGTACGCTGTCCATGGCTGAAGCAAACCAACACGTGCACAGAACGGCAAAACTAGGAGTAGAAAGCGGGAGCCAAAAAGCAGAGTTCACAACAAACACTTGACAGCAAGGTTACGAGATTGCAATGTGGTGGAGTTACTAAACGTACCCTTTCAAAGAGTTATCAGTGTTCTCAAGTTAGTCTTGAAAGTGCTAAGGTCAGCAGTGTCAGGGATGTGTAGCGGAAGTGAGTTCCAACGGGAGGGGGCGGCAACAGAGAATGCTCTGTCCCCCCAGGTTCGGCACTTGGTCCTAGGGAGCGGAGGGTACGGGAAGGGGTGTAGGGGTGGAGCAAGTCTTGAAGGTAAGAGGGGGCCTGGTTGTGGAGTGTTTATGGGTGGGTAGGAGGGCTTTGAATCGGATACAGTAAGGATAGGGAGCCACTGGAAGTTCTGAGGGTGGGGGCGATGTCGTAGCTAGCCGCTGTGGCGTGGTGAGGTGTCACTATGCCAGTAACGTAGTTCTTGGGTAGTTCTTAAATGCAGCCAACTTGGCTTGGCAACTCATGGACCTGTCATGATAACAAATTTTGCTGGTCGATAACTTCACTACAAATTATCGTCGATATTCGATATTATCTGCAACATTTTTTGAGAGCATTTTTTCATTCATTGTCATGAGAGGTGTAATTCACATTTGAACCACTAGATGGTATTCAGGTGTAGTGTGCGGTGTACCTGTGTGAGACATTAGCTTGACGGGGAAGCTTGACGTATGTTTTTGCAGTGTAGCCAGCAACATTGTCAGTGAGCGCGCGCTGTTTTGTTTGCGCCTCATTAAGCGTCGACTGTCGGGACGCTGCCTGAGGCACCTCCGTCGGTCGTTTTTTCCCCCTTTGAGAAAACTATCCGTGTCGACCATCTGTGTTCATGTGCTCACCTTGTTCCTTCTGTTTAAAACCGAAATGTTCCCAAACTAGAAACCATCGCTTCTGTGCCTTCATTCATGTTAGCGTACGCTGCCTCATGAAGCTAACTGCTAGCACTCTGTAGCCACTCCCTAGTAGCCCCACAAAGAGGCTGAATGAGATGAGGGTTCACTCTCTCCGTTCATTCCACGATAGCAGCAATGCGCACAGACAGATGCAGAGTGAAGCCTCTTGTCATCCAGCCTGTGAGGCACAGAGAGACCAGCAGATGGAACACACACGCATTTCCACAAAGTAGGATTCAGTATTAAAAAATGGCATATTTTAGAAGTTAGAGCATAGAAAACCTGCTTATGACTTTCTAAATGCTTTTTTAAAACATGATTAGAGCCCTGTAGACATGAAATAACACCCCTAAAGTCACCTTTCCACTCCTATTATTCTTTGTCTACATCACATTGCTGTACGGGCTACGGGATCACTGCAGGGACACAAGACGGCCACAGCTTTAAACATAGCATGCCAGCAGAGCGGACCAAGTAAGAAGCCAAAACGTACCACTTCCACACAGAGTAGGAGGAGAGCATCATGTTGGGCATGTCCTAAGATCATCTTATCTAACATAGTGTCTCATCAGTGTCACATGACTGACACCGAGTGATCACATCACGACATATGAGTTGTCTTTCAGTATTTTGGGACTAATAATAGCCGACCATGAAACAGCCGTCATTTATTAATGAATGAATTTTTGAAAAACTGAGAGTGGGGGAGCGATGTTGGAACGGCCACGTACTGTCGTTGCGCCAACATCATATGAAAACAGAGAAATCCCCCCCTCCCAAAAATGCAGAAAATGGAGGACAACCATGTCAACAAAGAACATCCTCCTCATTTCTCTGAAGAAAGTCACCAGTAAATGCACAAGCAACAGGTCGTTTTGGTAATGTCGACAGCCGCTTACGTTGACGTGAGATTATCCAGTCCCAGGGGCCTGCAAAAGTAAGCATGATCGTTTCAAACATTTGCTCCCTTCGTGTCTTCTCTTTCCAAAAGCCATGAAAACAAAGCTGTGGCCCAAGCAGAAAGTCCCTAAAAAGGCCAAAGATGACTCCCCAAAGCTGGAAAGGCTCCCCAAGCCGCCACCTTCTGCTTTTGCTGGCGCTGTGAGAAGAGTTGTCCCGCAGCTGAGCGATGCCGAGAGGACGCGGCAGGCGCCCTTCGAGAGGATGGTCTACGACCTGGCACACAACGAGAGGATGGTCAACGACCTCATCCTCGAACGGAGGGTTGGGTTCTACGAGCTGCGCGGAGAGGTCGGGCAGGGTAACTTCTCCTCAGTCAGACTGGGCATCCATGCTTTGACCAAAGGTATCTCGTATTCGTTATTGTGCTCAGTCCAGTCATGCATCTCAGATGCTTCACCTTCGAGACTCTTCCTGTCGTTTCCACAGAAAGAGTAGCAGTGAAGATCATGGACAAGCAGCGTCTGGATAAGGGTGGCCAACCTTTCACCTTCTCAGAAATCCGCTGCATGGAAAAGCTGTGCCACCCCAACGTGGTGCGTCTGTACGAGGTGATGGAGACCAGCAGGAAGCTGTACCTGGTGATGGAGTACGGCAGCGGCGGCGACCTGTTCTCTCGTGTCACCACCAGGGGGAAGCTGAGCGACTTGGAGTCCAAGCTGGTCTTTACACAAGTGGTCTCTGCTGTGAAACACATGGTGAGCATCAGCGTAAGCCGGGGAACCTCCAACACCTCCTTACTTGTTGGAGCTTTTAGTACATTCCAAAATAGCAAACACATCATTACCACCTTTTCTAGTTTAGTCAGGTACGTGTCACTAGCACTGTGCATGAAGATAATACTGCTATGTTAGGGTTGACATTCGCGTTTGTCGTTTTATCATCTTAATCTTCCTCCCCACCATGGAGCTAAATGTTCAATAATAGAGCCCGACTGCCATGGGAGCTTTGGGTCCCGTAACAATACTGGGGGCTGGAAAAAAACTGACATCCAAAATATATCAGCCGATATCCAATATGTTGCCTGATAACCGATAATAAACATAGCCAAAATATGATTCAACACAAAGAAGCAGAAGACGACGAAATAAAAATAAACAACTGTTATGCTAATACATGATGTGTTTATAAAATGCTTATTGACAAAAGCGCCTTACCGATATCATTTACGATACTCGCTATTGAAAAGTTGCATCTGCAGCCGCTGAGTGTTTGCAAACAGATGAAAAACAAATGCTGCAGCAAACATTAAAAAGTCAACAGGAAAGCTGACTGCAACGAAAATAAGAAACATGCATCACGTTACTAGACTTAATATAACTACACTACATCAAATGATAACTAAACACATGACTTTTCAAAATGATTTGAATGAAGACATGAACTTGTGAACGTATGGAAGTATGAAGTGCAGAGTGTATGTCTGCATATATCTTTAGTTCACTTTAAAAAGCTGTATAATAGTCTTAGATGAGGTCATGGTGGCCATGAGGATTAGCAGTTCCATCTACAGTGGTACCTCGGTTAACATCCACCCTGGTAAGCACGTTTTTAGGGTTAACATCCAAAGTGTTTGCTGCAATTTTGCCTTGGCTTACATTCTCCTGGTTGTTTGGCATCTTGGATCACACTCACAAGCCGAAATCTCGTGATACTTGCATGTGATCACACAATGAATTGTGGGCCGCGGGTGGTTCTAGAACGTTGGTATTTATTTTGATGTATTGTTTACATTTTTGCACATTTTTGCTGCAGCAGATTAATAGTTCAATAGTTCAGGTAGTTCATTTTGTCTTATTTTGTTCATTGATGGTTTTGTGAGGGGTTTTCCCAACAAAAATAGGTAAAAGTGAGGTAAAACGTACAGTTGTCCATTCATTTGTCATTATTTTTGCATCATTTTCGCAATGTAAGACTATAATTATTGCCTATAAAATGTGTTTTGGGTGTCAGGAACGGATTAATTGGATTTACATGATTTCCTATGGGAACATTTGCTTTGGTTAGAGTCCGTTTTGGTTTGTGGCGGACCTTCTAGAAGGGATTCATGACGTTAACCAAGGCACCGCTGTACCTTTGTTTATTTCACAGAGATGCAACTTGCGCTACGTTCAAACGCTGTAATACGCTCTCTAAAACTTGTGTGAAAAAAACTAACTGGCCCTAACTGGTACGTTTTTGTTGTCGTTGCAGCATGACAACAACATCATCCACCGGGACCTCAAGGCTGAGAACATCTTCTACACCACCAGCTACTGCATCAAGGTGGGCGACTTTGGCTTCAGCACCGAGAGGAGACCCAACGAGCCGCTCACCAATTTCTGTGGCTCCCCTCCGTACGCAGCACCTGAACTCTTTCGGGAAAAAGGCTACATGGGATGCTACTCGGACATCTGGGCTTTAGGCATTCTTCTCTACTTTATGGTGACCACCACCCTGCCTTTTTTCGGGGACAATTTGAGGAGGCTGAAGCGTTGCATCCTTCAGGGGGCCTACAGCATCCCTGCCTATGTTCCTGACCAGTGCCAGATGGTCATCAAGGGCATGTTGCGTCCGGTACCAGTGGACCGCTCCTCTCTCCGCCAAATATCAGACAGTGATTGGCTCAGGGGTATGGAGGGCCCTCGTCCTTACGTATCCCTGCCTCTGTCCCCGGCCCACTTTGCTCAGGCTGCTGCGGTTCTAAGCGAGGAAGAGGAAGAGGTGAAAACCCTCATGTCTGATCTGGGAATTGTGGCGGTTCATTTGCAGAACAACGCCTGTTCAGACTCCAAGAGCCCACTGACCGGCACTTACCGCATCCTTCTGCACCGAGCGCAGAAGCGAAGGTCAGTGGAGGGTTTCGGCTATGCGGTGCTTCGCCCAGACGACTACAAGAGTCCGGCCAACTGGTGTGTAGCGTCTGTGGACAAACACAACCCCTCTGCTGTCTGTCTTATCCTCTGACGCAACGGAATACACTCAGCAAGTTGTGCAATACTTAAGTGGAGTTGGGGGTGTCAGAGGGTTCTCTATCTAAAGGATCTTTCTCCGAAGTAATGAGCTGTGACTCGCTGTGTGGCAGCAATACTCAGGATTCATCAGTCACCACAATGAACGCACAGTATAAACCTGCACAGATAAGCCAAGGCCACAGGTAATCCCAGAAGGGGTGGAGGGGTTTGGGGGGGCATGCTGGGTCCAACGGTGATGAAAGCTGAGACTGGAACAACATGTCAGCCTTCAACATATGCATGTCTTTACGAAGCCACCCTAACCTTTTGAATGAAACCTTGGTTATCCAAGTTGTCATACGGTATTGATCATAACCGACTGCTGAATCTCATGGTTATTAATAAAGATGTGTACGATCAATATTCCCAGCATCGTTTGCTTATTCAGCCACCTTGGATCACGCACCCACTAGCAGATGTCACCATACTTGGTTGACACCACACTCGGTATCCTGGAACGCACTTTCCAACAATCCAATGTGCTAACAAGTTAGATTTAATAACCTGTTAGTCAGCTTTGTGTTACTAGTAGGGATGTCAAAAATAGCACCTTCAGTCATTTCTTTCTTAACATTTTTAGCATGATTGACACATGCGTAACGGATGTACGTGCGCACGTGGACGTTGGTGAAACCTCACTCCCTCCGCCTTGACAGCTGTG
Source organism: Dunckerocampus dactyliophorus (assembly GCF_027744805.1). Classification (NCBI taxonomy): domain Eukaryota; kingdom Metazoa; phylum Chordata; class Actinopteri; order Syngnathiformes; family Syngnathidae; genus Dunckerocampus; species Dunckerocampus dactyliophorus. Next base: position 800,706 of record NC_072828.1, read on the forward strand.
CCGAACGCTGGGTTGACGGTCCATTGTTTTGGCCCATGGGTCCACACCCTCGACTCCCATTTCCCAGTTGCTGCATTCGAGGCTGGCTGGAACAGGCGGGTCACGCATGCGCACCATGTCAAGCCACACCTCTGTTACGAAGATGGAAGCATTGTGCAGCATAGCCACACACAGTCTGGTGCTCTTCAATAACGTTATTCTGACCTGAACACATCAACACCTTATAGGCATCTCCTGCTCGTCAACACATCCGGAGTCCTCCTCGGAACCACACTTCCTCATTGTCATGAGACGACCACGACGTGCATTCATAGACACATCTTTATTATGTGTGGTCCAAATAAACAGAAAGCCAAAGAAAAACACAAAGTAGATATTCTTAGCACTCACTAGCGTAACTCTTAATGCGGAAGTACAATTTGCTGAGGGCCCTCGTGTGTGTGGTACCAGCTGGGTTCTTCAACAGGACAACGCTGCAGGTCACAATGCTGGCTTGACCAAGGACTTCTTCAGGGAGAACAACATCACTCTTTTGGAGCATCCTGCATGTTAAATCCCATAGAGAACATTTGGGGATGGATGGCAAGGGAAGCTTTTAAAAATGGCCATCACTTCCAGACAGTTGATGTCCTTGGTGAAGCCATCTTCACCACTTGGAGCAATGTTCCCACTAGCCTCCTGGAAACACTGGCATCAAGCATGCCCAAAGCCATCTATGAAGTGATGAACAAGAACGGTACTGAGTCCTACTGACAACACTTTTTCTTCTGCTTCGGAGAGTTTTTGGTTCTTTTTTGAGCGATGGTCCTAAACTTTTGATCATCTGATAAACAGCCTATTTCAGTTGAATTTTTTCAAATGTGTTTTGTCTCACCCCCCCTTCTTGCTTTTGCATATTGTAGCTCTACTTAAAACCTCATTAAGATCCAAATGTGAAAAATTATAATTATAGCCATTTTTCAACTGCTCTGTAGATATTGATCAGGAGTGTGTGTCCCCTAGCAGTCAAGGCACCTTGGAATCCAACCCAGGTCTTCCTGATCTCCAGACTGTTACTGTGTTGGCCAACATGCTAACCATGGGGCCCCAAATATCGATTAATCGTGATGATTAATTTGAAAAGTATGATTAGTTTGATAAAGGTTTGCAATCATGTAACATCCTAGGTTATTAGCCTCAACATTTGAACTTTTTTCTCCTCACGCGACACCATTTTGCACCGTTCGTTTCCCCGTTTTTGCTGCTGGTGGCTTTTTGGTGGTTGTTTTTTTAGCATTTAGTTTGCATCGTCTATTTTTAGAATGTGCCGTGGCCCAATGCCAAAGGAGCTGCACTTTTATGCAGCCAAAGGCGGTGGTGCGATGCAAGAAGAGCATTTGCACGGGCAAGCACATGTTTGTGTAAAAGTAGGGAAAGTAGAAGGGGACATTTCCTTCACATTGAAATCCTAGCATGTCCACTTTATGCCACGCTAACCTAGCAGTCACCTGCCAGAGTCTGACCAGCACTGATGATGACGACGATGCTGATAAGCTCTTTTCCTGTTCCCGCCAAGTGAACCCTGCTCCGACAGGAATGTGCACGCCGTGTGTGTGCACGCCGCCCTGGTTTGTTGTTTATGTAAGAATCTTGCTCAATCCTCCCCCCAAGTCCAAAGTCCTCCTTATTGTTTTCTTGATTAAAAGCCATCTGGACATGCAGTAAATGAGTGTACCTTTGACTGCTGCTGTTCCCACGTGGGCCATTTTGCATTAGCATGCAAGTATTGAACAGAGAAAGAAAAGTTTAGCTGAAT